>NW_008349529.1:1916775-1927414 GCF_000622305.1 Nannospalax galili
GCTTATATGTATTATTATTGTAAAGATTTTATGTAACTTGTTTACAAAACCCATTATTTTCTAAAAACTTATTTATCATGATTTGTATAGACAGTAAGAACAGTTGAACATGTCCTATGAGAAAACATAATCAAAAAGTTGGTGTTAAAATTTCAAAGTCTGCTTTGAAAATTCTGTTATTTGCGCAAAAATACCATGGATTCAGTTTCACTGCATTCTGACAGCTGCAAAAGTGGTATAATTTTTGACTAACCAGTTACCCATTAGAATGCTTCTAGAAGAAATTTATTCCACATAATATCTTTTTGGAGAAGTCAAACATACCTAATCAGTTTTAATTTTAAAATGTCTACAAAGTTTTAACTCTCCATCATACAAATAATTTCTTAAAATCCAGACATTATTCAAATGTATGCCAAAGTTATTGTACAAATAGAATACACACAAAAATCAAAAATATACATATTCCCTCAGCAAATTTTGTTACATAAATAAGAAAAATATATACAGCTGGATTTTTAAAGGACAATTCTCATAACACTGCAATCGTGTACAGAAGTGGTGACGTAAACACTAAAGGAAACGCCTCTTCAACATCTACAGCTGTGACAATGTCCAGGGCCAATCTTAGGGATACAATCAGGGTAGATCTTGATGCAAGAGACAGCATGTAGGAAGAACTACATAATATCCATACCTTTGTGTTCACAGACAGGTGCAAAAGAATTCTTTAAAAGTTAAATTTGGATAAGCCTGTGTCAAAAATTTCTGGGTGAAATGAACTGACTACTGAAAAATCAAATAATTTAAGTTGGAAGTGTCAGAAAAAAAAAATGGAAACATTCCAAAAGTCTTAATACAGTGAACAGTACAGAGGAATCATGCCAGTGTTTCCCTGGACAAGAAGACTGGGTTTATGTTTTGCCCCAGAAATTCTCCTTTCTTTTCTGAGCTCGTGCCAGAGTTTGAAAAGCCCGAAGACTAGAAGCCGCTGACCGAGCAGAAATCTCAGACAATCTGTCCGCATCTGTAATAGAAGAATCCCAAGATTACCTTCAGTATGAAAATACCCACTGAACAAATACTATGCTTAATATATCAGCAGAAAATTTAGATTATCAAATCTTAGTATCAGTGGGTCTATCATGAAAAAAGCAATCTAGTAAATGTAAGATTTGAATACTTTCATGATAGCTCATGGAAATCTTCCAAGTTTACAGACGAGGAGTGTGAGCACTTTTTTCCCCCTTACTGAAGTCCCACGATGTCACTAAGTAAGCACAGCTTATGATTTTGGTATTGCCGGGAAACAAGTCATCTTGGGATGTCTTGTCCTAGTTTCAAAAGCACAGCTATTTGGGGCAGAAAGGTTTTCCATTTTTCAAAAAAAACACATTTTAAGATGGCATTATCTCACATTTTTAAAATAATCTCACTAAATGTAGAAAAATGCTTAACAATAAGCTGCCTTTAAATATTACTGAAATCCCACATTCTGAGTAAGCAAATCATAAGTTTATAAACACTGTTCTTCATAAAAAATAGAACTAGATTCAAAATTGTTACATATTTTGCATTTCAAAACATAATTTGATTTCTGGCTAACTAAAGAAATAAACTCAAATTTACTAATCGGGAAAAACTTTTAATGTACATAAACTTCTAACATAGAGTAATAAATTCCGATATATTTCCCAATTCAAAATTGACTTAGGAATTCCATGCTTCTTGAGATGCAACAACAGTAATTTTGATTTCAAAATTCAAAATTCCTCCTGCCATTATCAAAAGCTAATACATTTGTCAGGATGAAGACTACACAGGAGAAATAAAAGCCTACTTTTCTTAATTACCTATGTACTTTTACAGTTGACAATTAATAAGAATATACAGGCATTTAAAAAATAATATGGATTTAATAGTAGGTCAAATTTCTGAACCTAAGCTAGACAGGTGGAAAGAGGAAGAGCCCTGGCCTCTGCTTCTGCGAGGCAACTGTTAGCCTCAGAAAAGACTCTTCACCACATAGTCCCACGTGACTCATATGCAAAATGGGAATAAGTTTACCCCAATCACAAGGTTTCAAGGACCTAATGCAATAACATCTGTGGAAGTACTCTGCAATCTACAAAGTGCCATTCAAATACAAGACATTATACTAATACAAATACCCTTAAAGGAACCTCTTGCTTTGATCTTACGTGACTACTCAAATACCTTCATCATTAAAGGCTTCATGCTGGGGTAACTGGAAATTTTTCGTCCTTGTTTTTCCCACTTTAAAAAAAAAAAGCAGAAGAAATTATCCTTCAGAGTTACCACATAGCACATATTAATGCTATCTGAGACTTGATGCTTGTCTCCTCCAAAATTCCCGATGAAACTGAACTGCTTCTGAGAAGGCACTGGGAGGTGAGACCTTTTTAAAAGGTGCGTAGGTGATGACCCAATGCCACTTTTGCCTTCTCTCTGCCTTTGTGCAAAGAGATGCATGTGGAGAAGAGCCTCTCTGGATGCAGCCTCCAGAATTCTCAATCAGTACATTTCTGTTCATAATAAATTTCTCAGTCTCAGGTAATATGATATAGCAGCACAAAAGAGACAAAAGACAATTCAGTAAAGTGCACAATCAGAAATTTTATCAATTGATTTTTAGAAACTACAATATCAAAGGGCGACTAAGTCACTTAAATGTACTTAGAAGTAGATAAACTATGAATAAGTTCACAGAATTGCTTTCAATAATATTGATCTAACTTTACAGAAACAGGGGCTTATGCTGAGAAATGACAAACTGAATACATATATTTATAAAGATAACAGAAATCCACAGCACAAAGAAAATGAAAGACAAAAACAGCAAAAACTTTGGAAAATGGAAAGGGGAGTAAGTATGTAATTTCATCCCAGGGATTTGAGTTCTTAAGCCAGCAGAGGAGAAACTAAGAGGCAGCAACCAATTTGTTCCCTGATGGCTTGAGGTCTGAGGATACAGAGTCTCACTGAGAATTATAGTGAAGGTGAGATGAATCAGGAGACTGCTTGAAAATCTTTGTACAAAACAGCTAGACCCAAGATTATTCTTTAAATTTACATAGCTGGAAACTGCCTCTCCCAAAAGTGGAATGGAAGTTTTGCCTATAAAGTCCTATCAGAGCTACTGTGACTTATGAACATAAGGTTCACCAGAGAGCAAGAGGATCACACTCAAAACACACTGAACCCATTTATCCATCCATCCATCCATCCATCTATCCATGTTTCTTTCTTCTATCTCCCATCTGTCTGTATCTATGTATCTGGAGTCTATCTAGCTACACACACACACACACACACACACACACACACACACCACACTCAAATAGATAACACACCATCCTTAAAATAAAATGGGAGGTTATTAAAAAATGAGTCTACACTATTTTTAAAACCTAAGAAATTAAAAATATGATAGCAATTTTTAAAAACAACAGAGGAGATACAGTATAAAATTAGCAAGACTTTCAAATTAAAATAAAAAGATAGAGATTGGAAATAAAAGATGATCACACAAAATGTCCAACATCTAAACAACAGGAAGAGCAGAAAAGAGAAAGCGATCAGAAAATGAAGAAATTACTATTTAAGAAAACTTCCCAGGAGAGTTTACCAGATTGGAAAGTCTACAGGGAACCAGTAAAATGAATGGGGAGTCACCCACTTCAGACATATCACTGTGAAATATCAGAGCATCCGGTAGGAAAAGAGGACCTTAAACACTACAGGAAAGAATGTAGCACACACAAAAGACGCAGGCCAGAACTGCAGGAGACTTCTGGATGGTGACAGAGGGTGAGAAGCAGCACAGCAGCATCTAACAAAGCCAAAGGAAAACCAGGTCTTGAATTCTATACCAAGCAACACCTGTCCATGTCCAGTGTCATGTCCAGCTGTCTGGCCTGGAGAAGAGGCAATGCCAGCATCTAGCAGGTTCCCTACGCGTGCAAGGTAAGTACTGGAGAGACACCTTTCACGTTATAAAAGTGAAATCAAGTGCAGCAACACAGTCCAGTGTCCCCAAAGGAAATTTTTCCCCATTTAAGGAAATCCATTAGCCTGGGCTTCCTAGTGGGAGCCTCTGAACTGGAAGAAATAAAGAAAGGAGGAAGGAAGAAAAAGGGAGAGAAGAAGGAAGAGGGAAAAGAAAAAACTCCATTATAAACTGAAAAAAAAAAGACTAAATAACATAATTCATTTGCATGAAGTACCTACTTATACCATTTACCTATCACTTTCTTTTTAAAGGACAAAAAATTAAAACCGAGATAGTTACCATTATGCTGAAACTCTGGATCTCTCAGACAGCCCTGAATCCGACGGGTAGGGTGCCAGCAAGGCAGAGCACATGGAGAAGGCTGTCCAGGGGTGTTTGTTGGGTATTCTGCAATTTCCGAAACTGGAAGAGTAGCCTCAGCAAATTTGGGGATACGGGCCTCGCAATCTTCCCGCAAAGGCAGGGGATCAACTGTCTCCATACCAGCAGCAGGAGGTGTCAGTGGAGACACAGCACAATTTCCTTTCTAGATGACAGAAAAGAGAAGATGCATGCGTGTGTATCTAAATATAAACAAAGGAACCAACATCCAAATGCAAAACACTCACAAGTCATAGAAGAAAGTGTGGGAGAAAGTGACGCAGTCTCCATGGAGAGAAGACTTCCCAAGTGTAACCACCAACAACAGAAAAGCAGAGCTGCCCATTTAAAAACTAAACTACATACATTACATTGCATCTTAAATGACAAAACTTGGGGGAAACGTGATTAAAAATGAGTTATCACCCTACATAAATATTTCCTTAAAAGTAATGTTTAATTAAAAAGAAAAAGGCGTAAATAAATAATTCATATGCACACATGTATAGCAAACATTCAACCTCACTAGAACTCAAAAATATCACAAGACAGAGGTTCTAACTGTTCACTTACCAAACTGTAGAAATTACCTTAATTAAATGTAATACACAGGTATGACAAAGATGTAGGAAGACTGGAACCTTTCAGACTTTCTGGGAGCCCAGAAAAAAATAGTATAAACCTTAAAATTTTGTGTTTTCACTGTACAGAATATTACATGAAGAGATGATAATAATATGAACAAAAATATAACTTCAATAAAACTTGGTTGAGTGCTGAGGAAAAAAAGCAACCATCAGACGGAATTCTTTATAATGTTTATTTCAAAATAAAAAAATAAATAACAATACAAATCTGAATTAAAAATAGATTTGAGGGGGCTAGAGAGATGGCTCAGTGGTTAAAAGCACTGGTAGCTCTTTGCAGAGTACCTGGGTTCAAATCCCAGCACCCACACGGTGGCTAACAACCATCTGTAACTCAAGATCCGGCACCCTCTTCTGACCTCCTCGGGCATTGCTTGACACGAACACACACACATGCAGGTAAGACACTCATATACATGAAATAAAAATTAAAAAATAGATTTTAAAAATATCTGATTTCAAAAAATGACATTAAATTATAGGGAGTATATCTATTATGCTGCCATAAAATGAAATAAATGATGATTAATGGTATGGAAATTTGTTCACAAAGAGCTAAGCAAAAAAATTTAAGTCAAAAAATTTATACAATCTGAAAAGAAACCAGTATATAAAAAAGAAAAAAACTAGACTATAAAACCTTGCCTATATTTATTACACATTACACCTAAGTAGCTCAAAAATTGAACAGGGAATGTGACTAGACAGCAGGTATGACATTTCTTCTTTTGCCACTATTCTGCTTTCCATGGTGACAATATATCTTAATCCTGAGAGTTCCTGACAATTCTGTATTTTAAAAGATGCAAACTAGTAAAATCAAATGCAGATACAAATTCTTTTGATCATTTCTTGTAACTATTGCCTTCACTAATTTGAGTCTATGGATGCAACATTTTAAGACATGGGTTTCTAACTAGAGGTCACATTTTCCACAATTGAAGAGCTAACTGGTTCAAAGTGGTGATAGTTTAGGGCATCAACCAAAAGAACTTATTTTAAGTCAAGACGAAGGAGAAAAACACAAATCTATTTTCCACTTTTTCCCATTTTAACAGAATCAGTAAAATACAAGTCACTCTGAAGGGAAATCATTCTTTTTCTCTTCTTTTCCAACATGTTTCAGAATCTGTCAACCTGGTTTTACTACTGTTAAAAAGACCTGAATGAAACCTACAAAATATTTTAATTGGGGGGGTTCCAAGTTTAAAGAAACTGTGTGATGTTTATGAGCCTAAAGCCTCTTTATTGGCCACACTGTTCCCAGGTGCCTTGAATACTGGCTTTGACTTTAGATCTTCAAGGGCAGTGCCCTTAGCACCCAAACGCCTCACCCCCCCACCTTTCCAACCCCATTCCCTACTCTTCTCCCTAGGCTCCCCCTTACATCTTACACTCTTTAAAACTCAGCAGGCTCCTCCTGAAGGCTTCCAGGAAGATATGGTAGCTCGGGGAGGGGCTCACAAGCTCCACCCGTCCCTGAGTTATCTAGAGGCAGCAAGTGGCTGGGAAAGGAGAGACATCTTCTTCTGAGGTGAGCAGCCTATGCTCTTATAAATAATCTTATAAATTACACAGGACGTTACAAGAAGCCCTAATAAAATGCAATGGGTCACAAAAGAAACGAGGTAGGAAGGTAGCGGGAGGGAAGGAGGGAGGAAGAGAGGGGAGGGAACAGAAAGGGGACTAGCCAGGAGAGAGGGGTCAGGGGGAAGTGAACAAGAGAGGGTAATGGGGAGTAAATGTGAAAAGATACATCATATAAATGTATGAAATGTCATAGCAAAACTCATCATTAGTGTCGAATATACATGAATAAAAAGAAAGCATAAAACACAACAAAACAACTCAGCCCTGGAAGAGCGCAATCAAGCACTTGCTGTTTGTTCTACTTGGAAAACACCTGGGTTCTCTGCAGGCTCACCTTCCTCCTGAGTCAGTTCTTGGCTAAAGTGTTACATCCTCAGGGTGCCTATCCTGATTGCCCAAACTACAAAGCCTCACCCATCCCTTGGAGGTCACTTGAAGTTTAATTCACATAATTTCCTCCTACCTGAAATTATCTTTAAAAACTATCTGTTGTCTATTTCTTCCAATAAAAATGGAAGTTCCATGAAGGCAGGAATTTTTGCCTCAATTACTAATAAATCTCCAAATCCTAGAACAGTGCCTCTCATACATAGTGAGAAATGAAAGTGAATGAACATGAAACTCCTGTTCCTGTCCAAAACGGTCCAGCATTCCTTAACTTCAGTGCACTGATTGCATCAATCCTGTTGGAAAACCAGAAAACCAGAAGTTATCCAGGCTTTGACTCTCCACTATCCACCCCAGCATCAAGGCGTGCCTGCTTCCTTACACAGTCCTTCGGTTCTACCCACTTCTTTCTGCACTCCCGTCACTAGTCCACAACGCCATCTCCCTTCAGGACCAGGACACTGTCCCTTTCAGAGACTCCACAGTCTTCTCTTGCTGCTTCTACTTTAGACACACAGGTCACGCAGAACATATATCAATCACAACGCCTCCTTATTGAAACTATTCCAAGACTGAGTGTGTAGCTCTGTGGTAGAAATCTGCCTAAAATAGCTCAGTGGCTTTCCATTGCTCTTAGGGTAATGACAGAAATTCTCAGTTACTATCTTTTCCAGCTTTGTGTTGCACCATGCTCCCTTCCACACCCTGTACTGGCTGTTGCTTCTTAAAACTCTGTGCTCTTTTTTTACATAGGACTTTGGCACAAGCCCTGTGCCGTGCTCCTCTTCCCTTTTTGACCTGGCTAAGGTTTCTGCTGTTTCTTTATCTCAGGTGAATTATGACCTCAAAGAACATCCATGACTTCAAAGAAGCTCTGTGTGTGTGTGTGTGTGTGTGTGTGTTGTGTGTGTGTCCTGAAGATCAAACCCAGGACCTTGTTGATGCTAAGCAAGAGCTTCCATTGAGCTATAGCTCCAGCCCCTAAGAAGCACCTGACTCTCAAACGGGCTATTCCTTACAGAATAACACTAGATAATTTAGCTTTGACACCTGATTCATTTTCAAATTTATGATTTTAGTTTTGTATGATTGATCAAAGTGTCTCTTTCCAAGTCTGTAGACTCCACAGAGTCTATTTTCATTCTCTGCCACAACCACAGCAGCTAGCATGTGTATAAATGGATAAGAAGCTACAAGCTGAGGTGAGCCGAGGCTCCCTGGGTTTTCAGATCATTCACAAGATCTGAGCTAAGTGTGGTGTACACACCTGTAATTCCCACACTCAGAAGGCTGAGACAGGAGGATTACCAAATAAGAAACAAGAGATAGTTTAGACACTCTGTCACTTCAGTAGCACTCATTTTACACAGGGAGTTCAAGGCCAGCCTGAGCTATGTAACAAGACCCCATCTCAAAAAAACAAAGAAAAAGTGCTCCTTAGTGACTAAACCAATACCATGAGAACGCTAAGGTTCTATGAAACAGTGCTGTTTAGGGGTTAAAATCATCAGGCAGATTAACTGGAGTCCAATTCTACTCTACATGTGGCAGCCAGCTGACAAGAGTTCCATCATGTCAGTAAACAGAACAATCCTTTCCTGCTAAGTCATTCTACAAATTCAACAAGTTAGTACATGTGCAGTGGAAGTTGCCTAAATGGCTGCTGCCCCATATACTTCCACAATTGAAGGTATGTAATTTAAATAAGGAAAAAAATTCCCCAGTACTATGATAATGCAGTCTCCCTAATTCCTATAGCAAAATCAAGTATTAATCAAGGATAACTGAATAATAGGAATAACTTCTTAGAAATTTTAAAACTTACGAGTTTAATTTTATATGTAACAACAGCTCTTAAAAGAAACTCAAGAAGAAAACTCTGATTGTGTATATCAAGTTTAGTGACTCCTGCCAACTGGCAACGAATAAAAAGTAACCGAACTTAGTTCCTGGGACAGCCCCTGGTAATGTGTGTAGCAGGAAATTCACATGGGATTTCTATCACGTTATTAGTAAGAAATATGCTTTGTCAGAAAAGTTGGTAAGTAAAACATTGCAATGTATTGAGGTACAGACTGACATTATAATGTTAAAGTATTAGTCTATTTGGTTATTCAAAAAGCTAATTCCACAGTAAATGAAAATAATACATACAAATCCAGCTGCAAATATGGATTAGGGTCTCCTGCTGTGGCCAACTCAGGCTGGTGTACACAGCCGCCTAAAGCTCACACCACCCTGGATTTCCAAGGAAGGCAGAGGACTCCATCGCAAATGATCCCTAACATTTTACTCTGATCAGTCCAAATGCTTCTACTGCCACATTTCCTCTAATAAATCAATGAGTGAACAAACAATGGGAAGTAGTTCAGGTACTGTCACTCCAGTAACACTTGTTCAACACATATTTGATGATACCTACTATGAGCTGGGCTCTCTAAGTCATGAAGTATGAGAAGCTCTGATCCTATCTGCTCCTTTCCCCCAGCCCTGAAAACTCTCACCCTGCATTCTGGAACTGACCAAGAGCCATTAACAAAACTCCACCCAGGGCTTTCCACCTCCATTGTGCTTCGGCAGCTTACTATGTCGGAAGCCTTGACATGACTGGCAAACTGCAACCTCTCCATGCTAATTCCAGACTACAATCCCTAACCTGCCTGTATGCATGCATGCATTTATGCATGGTGGAGAATGAACTCCATCAAGGAGCAACACCCCAGTCCTACAGCTCCTCACCTTGATGCTGATTCCTACAGGAACTCCAATTCTAGCAAGTCTTTAAGTCTTAGATATTCCATCCCCATCTGCACTGTCCTACTGCTCCTCCCAACTCAACTCCCACAGCCAGTCCTTAGTCACTTGCCTCAGTATACCTTAAGTTTCTTACCTCCTTTATCACTTTATCTTAAGCTCTTGACAAAACACAATTACAAACCAGTCAAATCCAACTCACTACATCTGTAACCAAACATGCCAGGAGAAAAACACACAGCTCATCCCAGTTATTTTACACCGAATTTGTGACCACTAACCTACAGGCCCCTAACACTGTCCTGCAATGTTAAGTTCTCTGACTCACTCATTTTCCTGCTCTCTAACAAGACTCTTCTCTGCCTTCTCCTCTTCACTCAAACAGACAATATTTTCTTCCCCAAACTTATTCCCAAAAGCGATTATTTCCTACACCACAAGACACATTCAGAAGAGGTTTGGCCAAAGCTCCCACCATCACACCTTTTCACACTCATCAGCATCCCCAGGAGCTGCTCTTCCCTCCTGTAACATCAAAGCACATCAGAGCTCCTGACACAAAGCCTGTCGGGCTCCAGTGCATCCTAAGCCTTTCCTTCTACTCAACATCTTTCCAACGATTTTGCCCTCACTCCTACATCTCAACCCTTTTTCTATTTAAAAGTACTCTCATCAACATACAGGCATGCTGTTATCTTTTCCACCTTGAGCTCACTGGTTATAACTACTGGTTTTCTCTGCTTCCCTTCTTGGAAACAGCGCTGGAAAGAATTACGTGTGGGAACTAGCAAGATAGTTCAGTGGTACAGCATTTGCCTAGAATGCCTGAGGCCCTAGGATCAATTCCCAGCACGAGAGAGGGAGGGAG
>NW_008349529.1:1927460-1964263 GCF_000622305.1 Nannospalax galili
GGAGGGAGGGAGATGTCTGGGAAGGAAGGAGGGAAGGAAGGAAGGAAGGGAGGGAGGGAGGGAGGATGTCTAGGTGTCATCTGTCTCATTCCTTCCCTCTTTCTTCTCTCATGAATTACTTGCTTTAGGCTTTTGCAGGGTTCTCACTGACTTGAGTTGCTAAATCCAATAGTCAGTTCTCATACCCAACGTCATCAGCAGCATCCACACTCCCTTTTCTCTGACCTCCAGGACATCACTGTTGACTGTCACCACCTCACTGACTGCTCCTCTCCTGCCTTTTTCTGGTTACTCTTCAACTTTCTAATGTCAAAAACCTGAGGCTCAAATGTGTTCACACCTACCCTTCTGTCTAGACCTACTCCCCAGACCTCCAAGTCTTCAAATACCTTACCACCTACATGGGATACAGAGCTTCAAATACGTCTCTGCATCCCAGCTTCTCTACATCCATATGTAGAGTCAACTCCCCATTCAGCATGTCTACTTGTACAACTAGTAAGCGTCTCAAATTTAATATGTTCTAAACAGGTGAACTCTTGCTAGTTCCTGACAAACCTTTTTCTTACACTGTCTTCCTTATCTCAGTTAAAAGGAAACTTCATTTTTAGTGCCCAAGTCAAAATTTTTCAGTCATCTCTGATTCTTCTTCTCTATCTCTCACTCTGTATTCTATCCATCAGCAACTCTTGGCACATACACCTTCAATGTGTATCCAGAACTGGACTTCATCAGATGACCTTCACCACCTACCACCATGATCCAAAATATCAACACCTCTTCCTGGATCTAGTAATTAACTCTTAGCTGGTTTAACTCACCTGTCCTTATTCCCTGCTGTCCATTCAGCACAATGGCTACAGTGGCTTTGGAAAAACCTAAGTCAATTCATGTCACTTCTCTCCCTTCCAATGTTTCCCATCTCGTTTAAAGTAACATTCAATGTCTTTGCTATGCTCTACAAAGCCCTAAACAATTTAGTACACCATAATATCCCAAGCACCATTACCTAGACTACTCTCTGCCCCAGTCACATGAACACATGGCTGATCCTCAATGAATTAGGCATCTTCTCACCTCAGACTCTGCATTTCTGTCTAGAATGCCTTCTCACCTTCTTCAGATTCTGCTCCAATACCACCGTGTCCGTGAGGACCTCCTTGGCCATCTCCTACTCACTTCCCCTGCCTTATTTTGCACCTTGCACTGATCACTATCTACAGGTTCTACCTTAGCTACCTTGACTATGGCCCCACCCTCCAGAAGAATGTAAGCTCCAAGGGGACCAGGACTTTGTCTGTTTTGTTCAGAGCTGTATCTCCAGTGCTGAAACAGTGCCTGGAAAACAGTTGGAGTACAACTATGGCATAATAAATAATTATTATTCTTCCCTTCCCGCTGAGTCACTACTAAGAATATCTGAAAGCAGATCAGCAGCAATGAAATGCCAAGACCGAAAATAAGGCTTTACCTTACTAAGAGGTTAACAGCAGTCTCTCTAACATACAGGAGACCTGCACCTATCATTCATTTACTACATGAGACTAAGGAAATCAGCCCTGGAAGACAAGTCTTCCTCCAAAACACAAATGTCTACCTTGGTAAAGTCACTCCTCGGAGTTTCTAAGTCATCCTGGGAAGACATTCTTTTCCTCTGCTCTGGGGCTGACGGCTTCACTTTAGATGGTGACACTAAAACAGCTCCACCTGGAAAACAATGCAGGAGCCAGTTTCAGTTACTCTAAATAATCATTATGAAAAAAAACGCAGGTTAAGAACTGCACAGTGTTTGATTATTACCAACAGCAGGAGTAGTAAGATCATGGTGAGTCCTCTGGATTCCAAGTTCTCTCAGCTTTGGAGTAGGAAGCCTGCCCCCCTTTCCTGAGGATAAAGAAGAATCTGACCTATGAATTGAAACAATCTGTTAGGAAGTATGTCTTCCAGAAAATATGAACAAAACTATATCATCATCATTGTATGATAATAAAGCCTAAAATGTCTAAGAGAAGTCTACTTTTTTTTGAAAAAAATACCAATTAAATTCATATGCAGGAGTCTGTGGGGATATGTGCCTATAATCCTACTGTTTAGGAGGTGGAGGCAGATCATCATGAGTTCCAAGCCAACCTGGGCTATCCAGTGAAACCCTACCTCAAAAACAATGTTTTTTTCTAATCCTCACTCCACATGTAGTTAAGAGGAACTAAATACTAGAAGACAGTGGGAAAGCCACTGCAAGTCAGCAACGCCACAGCTCAGACTTCTCCCATTTACTCAGCGAGTTCCATGTAGCTACAATGTCCATGAGTGAACAAAGGGTTTGGACTGCAGACAAAATGTACCATTCTCAATGGCAAGGAACCACCCCTCCCCCAAGCCATTTATAACACATGAAACCACAGGAATTAGCTATTTTCAGAAATTACTCCTTAAAAAATATTACAAAACACTGTCCTTTCTTTTTTGATAGAATTAGCTGATATTAATGAATAGGATTTTTCTCCGTAAAATCTTCCCGGCACGCCTGCAAGTCCGGCAAATCATAATCCCAGGACATAAATGAAAGCAACCCTACTTCCTCCTCAAGTCGCACAGTGTTTAAGTGCTCAGTTAGCAATTAGGGTGACACCAGTGTCTGAAGCAAAACACAGGCATATACCATAGAGCAGTGCCTACTTCAAGGCACTAAAGTGAAACACCTGTTTCATATTAGTCATAAAACTTAAAGTATAAATCCTATACCTAGCAACAAAACAAGTATGTATTAGTCATGCACTAGATTGTTCTGTACACTGAGAAATCCAAATCTCACCCTTCTTTAGCTCTGTCTGCCTTAGCCTTCTCGCAAGTGTCCAGAGCCTCCAGCTCTCTCAGAGAAATCTGCTTGTCCTTTGTCCTTTCCTCCTGCTCTTCCTCCTCCCCTCTGGGCTGTTTCTGTGTGTCTTCATCAGCGTTGTCTGTATCCCAAGCCAGCCGCCTTCTAACAGGCATGGTGGGCTCCTCTGACAGGTCCAAGTTCCCAGTGGTGTTTTTCTGGGGCTGATCTTCCAAGACAACTTGTTTTTCTTCTGGTTTGGGAGGAGACTGTTTCTGGGAGGTCTTATGGCTTGTAAGATCTCTGCATAACAAAATAAGTTTTATTTTAAATCTGAGTTTGAGTTTTTTAGTTTGTATTAATATGAGCTTATCATTCAGCCACACTGATGGCCTTGTCCAGGTATCGAAGAAGTTACTGTGTAGCACCATACATGAGTTGTCACCTGTCTATTAAAATAGTCCAAAATTTAACATATTTTTCCTCGTGCCTACCTTCACGTATATGCACCTCTGAAGACAAAAGCCAGATTTAGTCACAAAATGCACAAACTAGGGCCCCAAATGGTCTAACTTGTTCAGTTTCTAGACTCACATTGTATACAAACTCAAGCATACCTATAAATATGTGGATTCAAAATTTTGTACTTTAGATTCATCTTTCTAAGCATGATTAAAGACTATATTTTGTGGTTAACTTTTAAACCAAAGGTCACATAATTAGGCTTTACAGATCAATTTGGTATGCATAACTACATTAGCACACTGTAAGTTAAGGCAATTTTATTTGCTATAAATCAGTGTGTTATTTCTTTTCTTTTTTTTGTTTTGTTTTGTTTTGTTTTTTCAAGACAGGGTGTCCTCGTAGCCCCAGCTGTCCTGGAATTCACTATGTAGACCAGGCTGGCCTCAAACTCACAAGGATCCGCCTCCCTCTACCTCCCATGTGCTGGAATTAAAGGCATGCGCCCCCATGCCAGGCATGCCTTTTTTTTTTTTTTTTTGTCTTGTGTTATTTCTTATGATTAGTTAAGTCATGCTCATTTTAAAGCTCAGAACAGCAGAGAATTCTCTTAAATAGGAAGCAAGTTCTATCTGAGCCACAAAATCCATTCATGAATGGTAACAGCTATGCTCTAACTTGTATGCGCTTGGGTTTTTATTGTTGGCTTTCTCTTTGAACTCTTTCTTTTATACCTACCACACAATCATTCCAGTCCTGTTGTTGTTAAAATATTATAAATTCACCCTTCAAGAATTATGTAGTTTATACAGAAATACACAGACCAAGTATATAGCGTTATGACCAGGAATACATTTAAAACAATGAAATAAGTGGCTGCATATTTCCATTTGGCTAGGAGGCAGGCTTTAAGTACTCATGGCATTTCCCCTACAGCACTCTACAATCCAAGTAAGTAAGGTTCAACACACTTTTCTCATCATTCACAAAGAACATCTCACCCAGCAAGGTCTAACGCTCGGATGTTGCTACTAATGGTTCCTTCTGAGCTCGTGGTCGAAGAGACATCCCAACAGCGGTTCTTATCAGACAGAATCTGGTTCAGATGATCCCGAGAAAAATGGGTTCCCTGAACTCGCTTCCTATAAAACTCAGCCTTTTCTCGGAGTTCTTTAACCTACGCAAAAGAGTTCAGACATCATGTATTACTGCCAATGCTCCTTTACAAATACCAACAAGTACATCTCAAAGCCAATGCACAAATACAGCCCAAGTCCAATGGGAAAAGAAGGTAAAAACAGCCACATATACTCATCAGCACATTTAAGCAGAAATTAAAACAACCAAGCAAAAGCACAATGCAGTTACTTCTGACTAACAGGCAGGGAGACATTTGTAGCAGCTAAGAAAAGTATTCACACATACTTTTTTAATCCAGCTGAAATTATACTAGTACTCTATGTATTATTATAGTTTTTAAGAACTCAAAAGCAACCAACCTCTGCATACCACATGGCATTTAGAGAACCCTAGGGGAGGAATACAGAAAGACACTTAATGACAGGTTAATGCCATAAATGAGTATTGTTGGGAATCAGTGAGACATTGAACCTTATTATTCCTCCTTCTAAGTACATACCAAACATGTCAATCAATATTTCCTGGACTCTTAGTAATATTTAATTCAGTACCCAAGACATCTTAATATTACTTTTAGAAGCAGTCACATTCTTACATGGCTATGACGCTGCTGCTGACAAGTAACTTGACTGCTATTCCTATTTCCCCACCTCTGGAAGAATACTTACATGCCAATAATTCCCGCCTGGCTTTATTCCCCAGCTTTACATGCAGCTTCTACCACTACAGAAGCTCCAAATGTGAAAGTTGTGGGTGGCCCTCTCCAAATCCCTCAGTGCCCTTGGAGTCAGCAAGACCTCAACTTGGAAAAAAAGGTATTAACTAAATATATAATTAAAAAAAAAAAACTCCTAACAAGTAATAGTGATATATTCAACCAGGTGACAGGATATTTCTAAAAATTACTATGAACTACAGAATGCTTTGAATTTCCTAACCTGCAAGTCATAAACTGTCACGAGAAGCCCATATACCTACAAAATCCTTGTATTTTACACATTACACTGCCACCTGCTGGCTTCTGAAAATGCAACTGTACAGTATCAAAAACAGAAGCTGAACCCTTACAATTTTGCTCCAAAATCTTTATTTTTTTAAAAAAATTTTATTGCACTGATTTTATTTGTGTGTGCGTATGTGTGTGTGTGTGCGCGCGCGCGCACGCCACAGCATACATGTGAAGGTCAAAGGATAACTTTTGGGAGTCGGTCTCCTTCAAACATGTGGGAAGAGGGGATTGATCTCAGGTCATCAGGCTTGATAGCAAGTGCCTTTTATCCACGGAATCATCTTGCCAGCCCTAAAATACTTATTCTTGGAAAACATCTATGATTTTCCTATCATAAAGGTAGATTACCGCAGTATTAAAATAATATCAAATACAGTGTACTAGAACTGCATTTCACTTAAAGGGAAAAAAGAAAAGCAAAAGAAAGTTGGTAATGCAAAAGCAACTGGAGAAACAGCCTCAGCTCCTTAACAAGACACAGGTTTTTGTTTTGTTTCATTTTATTTGAGACAGGGTCTCCCTGTAGCCCCAGCAGGCCTGGAACTCACTATGTAGACCAGGCTGGCCTCAATCTCACAGAGATCCACCTGCTTCTGCCTGCTGAGTGCCGGGATCAAAAGCATTCCCAACCACATGACACTTTTTTAATGCAAAAGGATTGAGAGCACTCCCTCTTTAGGAAATAGCCAAGCAAAAGACAGCACTTATAAAAGCATAAGAAACCATACAATCCCAGCAGACCCTCTATCGACCCAAACCTAAAAAAAACCTAAAGAACAATTTGATGTACTGTTTTCTCCACTAAAAAACATGAGTTATGCTTGTGAATGATTTCTATTAACACCCACACTTCAATGAAAATTACCATGGTGGTTTCTGCATCAACAAACAGAACTAAGACACATAATTTAAGCGTGTTGAGCTTCTAGTTCAGGAATTCTGAATGCCTAGGAAACTGGTTACAAAGTGCCTTGTCTACTCCACATTTTACTGTTGGTGCCTATGTACCAAATGCTTCCATATCTACATAAAGCCTACATGCCTTAGTATCACTTCTCTGTGTTCCCCATGAATTAAGTACTTCTAGAGGTGAGGGAAAAGTGCAGCACATCAAGTGGTGATTCCTTAACCTGTCCTGAGTGTGGCCCAAGCAGTAACCTGAGGTAGACAGCTAGCAACCAGAGAGAAGCAAGAAATTCTCACACTCACTGTACTTACACTAGGACAAAGGAGGCTGCCTGGACGGAAACTGTCACATGACACTGAGACAATCTAATAAACAGACGAGATACAAACTAAAAAGAGAAGTTCAAAAGAGGGTCCAGTCACTAAAGTCTTGAGTGCTGGGCAGAGTGCAGGAGCAGTCAAGGAGGCTAGTCTATTCACGTGGGGTCACCATACTGCTTAACAAATGAGAGAATGGGTAAGAGGCCCTCTCTACACAGTGATCCACTTTTGATATCAACTATTTAGAAAAAAGAAAGAGAAGATGTTGCATAAAAACTCAGCATTTGCTACTGAGATTTGAAACTCAATGCTTTCAATTTTCTCTATCAACCATCCTTCTGGATAATCTATCTTCGTGCTAATGTAATATTTTTACATTTAAATGTCTATAATTCTAAACTAGAATGAAGACTTAGGAGGCTGACATCTCCCAAAGTAAAGTGTTCTACTAGAAAGAGAAAAAAAGATGACCGTGGACCCAGAATGGCCCTAAAACCAATGAGCAGAACCACTGAAAAGGATAAAAAGAAATCATTCTCAACTAAAGCAATGCACAAGGTAACGCCATCCAATTATAGTATATAAATACCATAAGCAGGGGCTGGAAAAATGGCTCATTGGTTAAGAGTGCTGCTGCTCTTAAAGAGGACTGGAGTTCAGTTCCCAGCACCCACATCAGGTGGCTCACAACTGCCCATTAACTCCAGCTTCAGGGGATCCGGTGCCTTCTTGTGGCCTCCATGGACACGCACACATGTACACTCATGTATACACACACAGACACACAAACACACAACGAAAAATAAATTTAAATATTGTAAGTAGAATATTTTCATTACTGAATTACTTTTTCCAAATTGAAAAATTCAGCTGTAAGTTATCTAAAATCTACATGCAGAAAAATCAAATTCAATTTTCTTTTCTCAAAAATCATGCCAAGGGCCAGGCATGATGGTGAACACCTTTAATTCCCTGCACTCAGGAGGCAGAGGCAGGCTGATCTCTGGGAGATAGAGGCCAACCTGGTCTACACAGTGAGACCCTGGCTCAAGCAATAACAACAACAAAAAAATCATACTGCCAAATGAGGAGCAATCTTCTACCTGGCTCTTACAGCATCTGTCAAATTATAGGCTATCTCTCAAACGTGGGTCTTTATCTTGAATCCTGATTGTCCTGACAAGTTAAATCAATAATCAGGCCCAAAAGATGTAAGTGCCAGGGATGGTGATGCACGCCTATAATCGCAGCACTCCAGAGGCTGAGACAGAAGATTGCTGTCCATTCAAAGTCAGACAGTATGAGACCCTCTCTCAAAAAACAAAACCAAATATTAATTTAAAATATTCAGAAATTGTGCTGAGGAGGAGGAGGCTCTACCAATTTTCATTTGCTGGTTATTAGGACCTGTCTTTTAGGAAGGCGCTGTATAAAGCAGCAGTGCAAGTGGCCACATCGTACTATGAGAAATATAAAGCATACCCAAAGTCACTGCCCCAGATATAAATCAGTAGGTATTGGGACTTAGGGTAGAACATCCAATGGTTTTGCTAAAAACAGATTCTGAAAGTGCAACATTTCAACAATATAAAAGAAAATGAAAACGGTATCTGAACTAGAAAATTGTAATGACTCAAAACGTGGCTCAATGGATAAAGTGCTTGCTCTGCAAGCATAAGGACCTGGGTTCAGAGCCCCAGCACCCATGTAAAAATCTGGGTGTCAGGGTGCTGCCCTGTAATTCCACCATTGGGAGGCAGAGACAAGCGAATCCTGTGACAGCATACCTAGTTAAGTAGTGAGCTCCAGGTTCAATGAGACCCTGTCTTAAAACTAAGGTGGAGAGTGACAGAGGAAGACACCCAACATTAACCTCTGGCCTCCATATACACACACTTAGGCAGTGCACATGTGCATATGCACACATACACCACACACATATACACATACACCAGAAAAATGTTGAGAGGGAGAAGATGACTTTATATTCTGGTACCCATTATTAGTCACATACAACAAACACCTTTCAGAAAAAAAAAAGAAACTAATATTTGGGCAAAATATGGTCCATATTAAAGGTCTACAACCTAGTTAAATGAAAACTGATCACTAATTTCTTAGATAATTTATGTTGTTTTCTAACACCAATTTTTAATTTTAATTACTTTGCTTCAAGAAGTTAAGACAAACTATTCTCCTAACTTATGTATAACTACCAGTAATAATTAATAAAACAAACAAAAAGCTACATCACCATGATACCGTTATGGGTAACCTTGAGAAAGTAGACCCTAAATTAATTTAATTATTATTAATAATATGAATTAATTTCATTGGGGCAAGATAAGAAACTTCACCTTACCATGATTCATAATAAAAAGTCCTCTCATTAGATGTTTAGATTTGAGGCCTAAATATCAACTCACCTTAGTTTAAAGAAATCTCACAGAGTAGCAAAGAATCTTTCCAAAGCAAGCCTTTCTCATGACTTAGCCTAGTGAAGTGCCTAGCCAGGACACAGTGGCTAGCTCCTACCTCCTGGCCCCAGTGGCCACGATGTCCTGCCCATATTCCCAGGTTTTCTCCTGCCCTATCCAACTCCCTAGACACATACTCCTTGCTAAGCTCTGGGATACTCTTAAGCTGCTCAAGCACTTCTATCATGACTGCTTTGGATGCTTAAAATTGTCACTTGAATTCACCAGAACGGACAAATGATGGCCCAAATGAAACCCAGGACACTTGGCACTCTGCCTCTTCCTCTGCCTGTGTAGCCCGAGCCATGCCCAGGCAGCCAGCCATGGAGTAGCTGCAGTGGAAGAAATAAAGGAACCTCCTGAAGCAGCAGGCAGAGGACAGGAGCGCCAGGACATCTGTCTGGGAACTGCCAGCTCAATGTGCTAGCACTGCGCCTCAGAAGCTGATGACGCACATTGCTGGCCGTAGTATTAAGCAGAGCTAAATAAAGAAATTCATTCCCCATCCAAATTATCCTTCTTTACAACAATGGGTAGAGAAGAATGTCTACTATGATCTAAACAACTGTTTCAATTTAGCTTGTGCATATGAAAAAAGGATGAAAACTGTCAGGATCTGGTCTTAAAGACGCTAATTTTATAACAATCAAAATGTTCCACTGTTGACTAGAAGAAGCCCTATTTCTCATAACTGCCCTTTCTTCAAACCCATAATTAGGTCCCCAGAGATTCTCCCCTATGTCAGGGCACCCAACAGTAGAACTTGGACCCGTGTGAGCTCAGGCTACACCTGCCCTTTGCCTCTGGACTGCAGTGGTGCACATTGGCAGGGGCCCTACCTTCATGTACATTACTGATGGAAAACTGATCTTCAGTGAGACACTGAAAGTCGGGACGCCATGAGAACCAAATCAGTAATGCTAAGTTCTATAAACTGAACTGATTAAAAAAATCAGATGTCTGATGATTTAAAATACGGCTTTAATAATAAATATCAGTGTCTAAGGAGGTCATTTAACAGTAAACACACTGGTAAATATTATCTTACTGAACACAACTTAAAGATCCTGTAATTTTTGCTGCTATTACTATATCATTCATCTTTACATTATGAATGGAACTCATCATAAAACCGTTAGACAGACTGGAAGACTCACCTGACTGGACATGTTCTCCTTCACACGTGTCCAAGACCCAGCTGTATATAAATACTGGGCTGGGCTCAGAAATTTTGCTTTGTATTCAGAATTCACCTTCCTATGAGAGATGAAATAGAATTAAGTATTTCAGTGTGTTGACCATGTAAATAAGATAATTTTCTTATCAAATACATACCCAAGCCTTTGGTGTCGCCAAGGAGTAAGCTTCTTTTTAGGCTGCTCTGAGTCTTTTGATGCCATCTCTTGTAATTCTGAAGGATCGTCTGTCGTATTATACTAAAATGGAAATAATTTAAGCTTTTATGCACAAATATGCCACATGTTAAAGTAAAAAAACATTGGTGTTATAAAGGTTGGCTTGGATAGTCTATTACTTTTTTGTTTTTAGAAGTTCTAACTTCTAAAGAAAACAGAACTCAAAAAAAAAAAAAAATCAATAAGTAAGTTTTGAAACCAGTGCATCTGGTTAGATTTTTTTAAGTACAGCTTAAGATATAGTTTCATTTCCTAATCAGGAGTTTAGATCCCTGACTAAGGAAACTTTTTTAAAAATGTTATTAACAAAAACCATCTAAATAAGTAAACAATGTTACTACATACTGAACAGGAATCTTAAATTTGTTCTTCAGTTTGTCCTCAAATTGACATTCAAGGATACAGTAATTAAATGCAATTTTGTTGATTAAGTTACAAAAACAATTTACAGAATACTTAACACTTCTTCCCCCAAGAATGTTATTGGTCCAAAAAAAAATAAAGTGTGTCTGTGCACAATGTATATAATTTTACTTTCAGTCATATATTTTCTATTTTTTAAGAACCACAAAGTATCACATAACAAGAGTCCTAAAAAATAGTATTCATATTTCATTTTCCTACAATTAACAATGATTCTAGTCTGATGCCACAACTTAAAATATCTGTAAATTCAAATACAGATGCAGGTGTCTATACTCACTGAATAATGTGAATTATACTGGCTATAACTGAACAGAAAAAAGTTTCTTAAAATACATATGCTTAATTTCTACTGCTTAGAATTTCTACTGCTTAATTTAAAATACACGTTTCTGTAATTTCTGCTACGCCTGGGGCTCACAATACTGTTAGTGAGGCCAATCATTTGACCCTAGACAGGAAGACTTTCCTACTGTATGACTGCTAATTATTTATCTCTGCCCCCACTAGCCTAAGAGCTGCTGGGCCTTGGTTTCCTAACCTCTACTCTCAGGACCTACCCAGGGCCTGGCTCCAAATAAGCACTCAACGAACACGTGGCATTTAATGAACAAATAAATGAATTAATGGTAGCAAAAAGGAGGAGATTCCAGGTGGCAGTAAAAGAAAACACACAGACTTGAAAACCATGGGCTTTTTGTTAAAAGGTTAGGAGTCAGGGAATACCTTTTCTGGAGATAATATTTCAAGATTTATATTTTCTTTCAAATCATCTCTTAATTTTGGTTCTTTGACTGGAGATAAGCCCTTGAAATTCCTTTTGTATTCAGTTTCATGGATGACCGAACTACCTTGGAACTGTGGAATAATTTGGCTTTTATTGCGGAAAACCTTAAAACAAAAATTCATCAGTTAATTTTCTGGTTGGTTTAAGTAAAACAGAACTTATATGTTTAACTACTTTTAAAAACATATATAAAGTTGGACTATAGGACAAAAAAAGCATAACTGTATATGATTGCGATTTCATTTCACATATCTAATGAATAGCCAAAGGTCAAATTTCTATATCTGTTAGTATGTCTTGAATGAATACTCAAATTGTGAGCAAAATACTACTTAAGCAAAAATAATAAACATATTCGTATTTATCTTTTCTCCTCAGAGTTCCCCAGCCTTCCTCCCATCAGTTTAGTAGTACGGTAAATGAAATAAGCATATTTAATAATATGAACACAGACATTAGTTTTATTAAAGCAACTGCTGTCAGCTCTAGAGTATTTTTCTCTGAAATTTTCTTTCTATCTGAAACAAAAAAAATTTCTTAATATTCTGAATGCCTGATATGTCTGATATGTTCGATCTGGTTTTGGGTGGGTTTTGTTTTGTTTTGTTTTGTTTTTCCATTTCCTTTGCTTGCTTATTTTTAGATTTTTCATTAAGGCAGGAAAAACTTCCAGGAATTATTATATTTCTCTTTTAAAATGTTCTCTTTTATCCATAATATTTAATATGGTTCCCATGTATTGGTATATTACCACTCATTTTACATAAAGCAAATGAGGAGAAGGAGCTCAGGGAAACTATACAGCATTATTGCTTTGCAACACTGAATAAGACCTCTTCATATAGACCCAATCTAAACAGTATACCTTTTCAGTACAATATAACCTCAAGGGCTTTCCAGCCCCAATCTGTTAGGACGCCTTTAAATAATATGATGTCCTTAGGAAAAAAAGGAAAAAAGGTCCCTCATCAACAAGCACTGAAAGCGTACCACAGAGCCCTTCAATCCATACATCTGAAACGGATAGGCTTTGAATGGAAACAGAGCATTTGCTTCCAAAAGGCCTTTGAATGCCTCACTTAATGAAAGCAATGGAATTACTAGTGAAGACACTCTTCATGGCTTATTTCATATTGTATTTTTGATCCTACGAAAAAGCATCTCTAGAGAATAGTTTCCTTGACATGTGAAATTTGTCAAAAAGACTTTGATATGAATCAGCTCTAGTTTACCGGTGAAATACTCTACAAACACTGAACAATCACAATGTTCAAGCTTAAGTATTTTTTAGGAACATTTACTATCCAAGAATATTTGCAAGCAAGCAAAAGAAGTACTGTTCCTACTTATTAGGTTAATTTTTTAAAAAGAGTACATATCACTGTAATTTTCCTATAGTCCTAACATATATTTTGGTAATAAGTAAGCAAAACTGCCATATTTTACATGACCAGAGGTCTGATTATGTCAGCGTAAGATCATTCAGGATATTTCCTAGTCAATCTAATCATGCTCCCAGTTTTTAGGCATTCATAGAATATATGTAAGTGAACACTGAAGTACAGGAAAAATGAATCCAGGGCACATAGTGTATGCTTTCAAAAAAATACAGGGGCTGAAGAGATGGCTCAGTGGTTAAAAGTACTCGGTGCTCCTCAAAGGACCCGGATTTAGTTCCCAGCACACACATGGCAGCTAACAACAACCTGTAACTCCAGTTCCAGGGAATCCAACACCCTCCTCTGACTTCAACAGGTACCAAGCATGCCATGTGGTACACATACATATATACAGTCAAAACATTCATACACATGAAATAAAAATAAATATTAAAGAAAAAAGAAAACTATAAAGATCAGGAAAAAGAAAAGACAACGCAGTCATGGACTTCTGAAGATACTAACATGGAGTTCAAAGTATAGTTAAGAATATGAGTCCAGAGCCTGAGAGCCTAGAGGACAATGGCTAAGCAGTTAGCAGAGCATCAGCAAGAGCAGTGTGACACCGAAACTGCAAAATAATGCCATCTAGTCTCACATTTAGCTCACCATGCCTTCTGAATTTTACAAATATATTTAAACTCAATTCCTGTCAGCATTCAACTGATACAGGGCAAAATTACAAATCTAGTGCTACTTTCAATATATTTTATATTTATGAAAGTAAATATCCAAGGCAGCTATGTTTTTCTTAAAAAACAGAAATCATGCAAAAATAATATTAGTCACATAAACAAAACACTTCAGAAGATAGCCAATTTAATGATTTCTTTAAACTAAAGTGGCATGCAAACACCACTTCCCCCAGTTTTCATTAGCCTGCCTCCTATTTAGTAGAAAGTCAGTAACCCAGGACAGTATAACATGACTCCAATAAACCATAAGGGATAGTGTGATTGTAACAAAAGTCTGATTCTTAGTCTTCTAGAACCTACCGGCAGGCCTACTAAGTATCTTTCAGCTCTTAGATCTACTTAAATATGTATTACTCGGTCAGATGAGAAAACTCAGAAACATCCATCTGTTAAACTACCTGATTGGCTGCAAACACTGGAGCAGTCTCTCTAGAGGTCTTCCACACAAACTGCCTTTGGTATTCAGAATTTCTCAAGGCATTATTCGAAGGAGGAACAGTCAGTCCAGCTTTCTTACGCAGATGCCTATCCAACTGTTAGGGGGAGAAAAATCCACTCAAAGCTTTTAAATTTTTCTACTCAAACTCTTTTTAAGTTTAAATTGTGCTATAAAACACAGAACATTACAATTACCCTCCTAAGTTTTAAGTGTACCTTACCATGTTACTGACTCTATGCATACTACCTTACCATGTTGCTGACTACATGTACCCCACTGTACAGTGAACTTTCACCTGCTAAATAATCACTTTTCAACTGTGAAACTATTTAAAAATTCCTTCCTTAATACTGTTAAGGGTCTATTATGCATCTCAGAAAAAAACTATTTCTCAGTTCCTGCCTACCAATCAATCAGCAAAATAAACCATAGCACCAAGCCCTTTCCAAACGTGCTGCTTCTGTGGCCACCTTTCCCCTGCCCAGCAAAATCACACATCACCTTCCTTGGCCCCCTACGCCCCCTGGCTTCCTCAACAAGCCATGGATTCCTCTTCAGCACTCCAACGGCTCTGGGGTTCCAGTCAGTGGTAGAAGTGAACTAGGCAGAAAGCAATGGTCTGGAGAAGGAAACATGTGAGGCAGTTGAGATCCCCACATGTCAGCCCTGCAGCCTCTGCTTATGTGCTGGCGGGGACCTGGTGCAGGCCAGCTGTGACATAAGAGGGCAGAACTGCAAGACCTTTGAGGGCCAGCCAGAACTCTCCTTCCTTTGCCTGCTATCAGCTGAGATTCTGTTTGTTTTCTTGCTGGTACACAGTAAGAAAGTGAAATGGGGATAGGAAGGTGTCAGCTCAGCACCCCAGCCAGGAGCAGCAGCCTACTCCCTTTCTGTCTCAACTTGATCCCTCCCTTAGGACTCAGGTGCTGGTGTCTGATGAAAATCCAGAGGCAGACTGTCCATCCAGGGAAGGCATGTCTTAATATAACCAGTACAAAATATCTAGTAGTAAGAATAGGACCATTCTCAGTGACTTGTCAGCAGCCTCCTGGCAATTATACCACAGACTCGGGTCAAGAAAGCAACAATGGGAAAATTCTAAACACAAAATGTAATAGTACCGAAATAATGAAGCCAAAAAAGACTGTCACATTTTGAGAAGAAATATTCCTACCCTGCTATCTACATTCTCTGAAAGAGGTTTCATAGAAGGTTCCAGCTCCACATTTTCATTAACTGGTATATGGTTCTTTAGAATATCCTGGTGCTTTTCCACAGCATCTGAAGTCCCTTCAGCTCTGGAGTCCGCAGAATGAGATCGGGTTCTCTTGGGAACCCGGGAGGCTTCTAGTGAAAGAACTCTTTCTTGGGTAGCATCTTCTTTCTGTTCTGCCTCTTGTGGTTTTGGTGCTTGAGGGGCTTGGGGTTCAGGCGGAACAACCACCTCATTTTCTGAGATGGCTCCATTCCACTCCAGGGATTTTGAAATCTGAGGGTCGTGGTGGGGGACTCTTCTTTTTGAAATAAAACTTGGCTCTTTTGTGATCCCTACAAAACACAACACATGCAAGTAGATGCTACCAAAGCTCAAAGTTAGACAGCTTTTAATAATGCCTGTGAGGGGGAAAAAAAAGAGAGTTTAAATTCAGTTGAGATGCTGACAACACAGGTCAGTGGGTAAAGGCATCTGCTGCCAAGTCTGATGACATCCCTGGGACCCACATGGTAGGAGAAAACCAACTCCCAAAAGTTATCTTCTGACCTCCACACATGTGCCACAACACAACACACACACACATACACGTGCACACACAATACGTAATAAAAAAAAAGTTGAGATACACATATACATAAACACATAAATTCCTCCAGGTTATTAGATTTTAAAAACTAGGTATAGTTTTCAACATCAAATATTTAATTTTGCTTTAAAGAAATATTAAAAGTTTGACCATAACAAAAAATTAAACATTGGGGTCACAATGTTCAAGTTATCCTCACACAAGTAACTGGAATCACACCATGAGGGAGCTGGCAAGGCAGGCAGTCCGTGTCCTTCCGTTTCTAATTACTTTCCTGTGCTACTTAACAGAACAATAAGCCCTGGTCTGTCAAAATCTGGAACTTTTCACAAAGCTTCTCTTATGCAGAGCTCAAGATGCAAAGGGATGAGATGTCCTTATGCTAGATCTTGGTTCTACTCTTGCCTTGATTTCCTGAGAATTAGAAAGAATGAACCTTTTAACAAGAGCCAGATACAATTTCTCTATACTTCTGTCTGGCAAGCAAATATCTAAAAACTTAAGCTTCTACGGAGGTAAGAGGAGCTTTGTGATGACAGTCACTGAGACAGTGCCCTAGTTTGGGGCCATTCTTTAAATAGAAAGACCGCCGCAGGGTAAGGAAGAACAAGACCGCAGCGGAAGGAAAGGGAAGGCGGACAGAAAACCTGACAAGAGGTAAAACCCACCACATCTCTCTGGGATGCTTCTGCCATTGAGCGAAGGGTCCCATCCTCCCAGGCTGCCCTAGACCAAGGGACTTCAAATGGACAGGCACACAAAGCCATCTGTGGGAGAAGGGTAAGCAGAAATTCGAGTTTTCTAGATCTGCAACTCCCTATGTACTCTTGCCTCCCACTGATCTGCCTGCCACCTACAGTGCTATTACTATGGTCCCTTTGGTGACCCTACTCCCACTTCACAAAAGACAGGCACACACCTCAACCAGCCTGAAACCCACACTGGTGGATCACTTCGACATAGTACAAGATCTCGGGTAGCTAGACAAACAAGGGGACAAGAAAGCCCAAGTCACTCCTGAGGGAAAATATCTGACAGGAAAGCAAAGGCAGAGACTAGAAGTCACAAATGAACAGCCTCTTGTTTCATCACCTTTTCCATCCGCCTATCTTAAAGTTCAGATGTGCGAGGGCTGCCATGGGAATGCACATATGCACCTTAACTTTGAATCAGAGGGTAAAGGTAGACTTTTCTCACAGAAAACCACTAATTTGCCAATGAAGGCTGACTATGCAAATTACACAATGAACACTTTCTGTAAATTGAATGAGTCAAATTTACAACTCCAAAGTTTTAACAAAATATATGTAAAGCATATATACAGTATCCAATATACCAAAACATCCTTTGAAACTATTTGTGAAAAGTAAGAACAAAAAAAAAAATTAAAGATCAATTTTGAAATAGGAAGGGTGTTACCAAAATGTTCTTATCTTTTTGTTTGTGCACGGGGGATCAAAACCAGAGTCTTGAATATGTTGATATGTTGGACAAGTGCTCTACCACTCAGTCACTCTCCCCCACCCTCTAAATTCTTTTAGGATCTATGAAAGCAAAAAAGTTGGAAGCCCACTATCTTAAGACTTCTGCTTCAACACAGGGTGGGAATCTGGGTAATGAAATGAAAGGGGAAGGTTCTCAGATCATCTACCCTTTGTCTCAAAGCACCAGCAAATCCCCAAGGAAGGAAAACAGACTATGTTAGAACAGCCAGTCCTAGGTGAGGCTGCGGTTGCTCCTAGTTAAGCTGCCACCTCCATTTCTGAATAGCCTGGAGTTCTTGCTCTGGCCCTTGTTCTTACCTAAAATTCCCGTAACATTCCTCCCCACCACTCCTTCCTTCAAAATGCACCCTGCTCTAAAATGCTTTCACTTACAAGGTCTCTACTCACCACTGTGCCCTTGAATGAAGCTGATCTCAGCTAGAAGGCTAGAAGGCAGTTAATCAGGCTGACCAACTGTGTGTCCAATCATACCCCTACAGCCTTCGATGAGATGGTTGTACTTAAAGACAACTTTACTTGGCATTCTTAATCTAATGGTGCCTCAGAAGTCCAGGACTTATGAGCAGAGGGGCTTTCTAGAATGCTGCCTGAGAATTAGAGTCACCCAGGGCCAAGAATCCTGATGCTTCAGAGGAATTCTAAAAGAGCTCTTCCTTCTGCTCGCCAAACCTAATCCAAACACATTCCTAATTTTACTACCTTCCTAGGACTGGTACCATAGCTATAAGTCTTATCATTTCCTAGGTCCAAACACCTAACATTTGAGGGACTTACACACAGTCATTCTCACACTATCACCTACAGAGCCCTAAGCACTGATCTATGTACAAACATCAGGCCCTAACCAAGCAACACCTCATATAATCCCTCCCAACAATCTTAAGCAGTGTGCTTCCTAAAGTCAATTTAGTAGGTTTAATTAAACTTAAAGTTCAAGATTATAGTTATTATAGGTTCAACTTCAGATTTATTTATTCATTCAAAAATTAGTTTTAGGGCTGAGGAGATGGCCCAGCTGCCTTGCAAGGACAGTAACCTGCGTATGATTTCCAGAACTCATACAAAGAAGCCAGGTGTGGAGATGCATGCTTATAATCAGAGCACTGGGGAGTGGAGACAGGTGGATCCCTGCAGCTCACTGGCCAGCCAGTCTAGCTAATTGGTAAGCTCCTGGCCAATGAGAGACTTTGTCTCAAAATAAGGTGGCCAATGTTCCTGAGGAAGCACCACCCAAGATTGTTCTCTGGCCTCCACATGTTTATGCAACACATTTCTACCTGCACACACACAAACATATAAAAAAATAAAAATAAATTAAAAATTAGTTTTAACATAGTGTCTCAAAGCCCTGAGTTTATATTGGCAAAGAACAAGGAGACAGAGCCTGCTTTCAGAGATCGTATATTCTAGTGAGGGAGAAACCGAGCAGATAATAAAGTCCAACCACCTCTTCTCATCATACTCATCATGTTGGCCCAGGGCTCAAATTCACTAAGGTGTAGAGGAGGAAGCATGTGCAGTAAGTAGGAGGAACATAACCTGAGTTCACTATGAACCTGGAGCAAGCTACTTTACCTAAGTTGCCACTCCTCAAGGCTTTGTGGGTCCTCTTCCCCAGGTCTGTACCCTTGGATTTTCAGATTCTGGCTCACACATCACCAGAAGAGCCTTTCCAGACCAGCACAACTAAAGTGTATTCCCTTCAATGCGACTCTTCCCTATGTTACCTATCATGCTATTTATACACAACTTGAAATTAGTAAATTACTGAATTTCTTCTTTCAGTTATATCACTAGTTGCTGAATACTCTAGGAGCATGGTACACTATCAAGAAATAGTTGTTAAATATATGAATGAGTTAGTAAGCAGTTTTGTCAACTTAGCCCAGCACTTACTCAAATTATAATGGCTATTAGTTTGCTCAACTTACCTAATTGATCTGATCTAAGTCCAGCCCATGGGTACTTTCGCCCCACGGAGGGATTATAGGACTCTGACAAATACGACTTTTTCCACAGAAAGTTTCTCTGATATTCACTCAGTCCCTGTAATGTAAAGTACAATTTGAGTACAACGTAAATCACTGTTTTAAAACGCAGGCATCAGTAGAACTATCTTCTCGACTTCCAAAAGGGGTTGAAAGGCCTAAGAATGATAATAAACCTGGACAAGCTCCTTAATAAGAGCTAATATTTACCCAGCCCTGGGCTAAGCATGCGTTACATCCTTTAATCCTCACAACCGTTGCTTGAGGAGTCTGAGACTCAGGGAGGCAGTCCTTTTGCTGCTTCGCCAATTGCAGTGTGAGCTCATCTAACAACGGGTAACCTAAACCCTTATCACTACAGATTTATCCTAAATCGCACGTGCAAGATTATTATGGATTATGCCTAGTTCCTTTTAATAAAGGCAACCAGAGAAAGGCTGGCGCCCCTCCCATTCTGGCAACAAGTCCTTGGGAATTAGAGTCAGTATTTCTAGAACACTATGGTCACCTGTTGCGCGGAAGGGTTGCTAGACCCTGACAGCTACCTGGAACATTTAACAAATCCTAAAACAAACGAGCAACTATGTACTTATATCCACGCTCTCCCTCTACTCAGGGCCCGTTTCTCAAGCTTTCAGGAGACACAGACACTTTAAAGTTTTACAGGGAAAGGTGATGGATACTGAGAGCCTACAGGGTCCCAAACTGAACCAGCCTTGCCTGCATCCCACTAAGAAGCGCCACCCCCACCCCACCCCCACCGCCGTCTCCGCTCCTAGCCCCGGGGTGACCGTCTCCCGGAATCGACCTCTCCCCACACCAGCAATTCGGCGCACCGCCAAGAGCCCAAGCATCCCAGGGACCCCGGCACTGGCTCCGGGCCGGCAGCCTCAGTGCGGCCGAGGATCCTCGCGCGGCGCACTCGCCCGGCACGGTCCCCGCGGTCCCCGGCCTCACCTTGAAGCGCACCGGCATGTCGCCCTGCGCTGCAGACCCCGCCGGCGGCAGTTAACGGGACTGAAAGCCCCGAGGGGGCGGGGCGACAACAGTCGGTTCCCTGGCAAATTAGCCTCGGCCGGCGTCCCCGACTACGCGCAGGCGCACTCGGCGCCTCCAGCCCGGAGCCCCGTAGCTCCGCCTTTCCCCGCCCCTTTGGAAGCCTGAAGACCAATGGTGGCCCTTACGGTCATTACGATTTCACCAACCAGCGCTTAGAAGGGCGCCAACCCGCTCCCTCGCCGACCGCGGAAGGCTAAGGATGGCGGGCGAGAGCCGGCCAATGAGGCTACGGGAACTGCGGAGGGCGTGGCCCGCGGGAGCTTCGTCCTCCCCGGCGCCTTCACGCGCAACAATGGGGCTTCGCACCCGCCGGCTACCTCAGAGCGGCCTTCTCTGGCCTCAGCTCCCTGACATCATAGAACGTGAAAGGGTGCGTTTGCATTCCAGAATGCACGCCAGAACCCAATGTTTCTTTTTCCTGAAAGGAAATTGTCCAGGACGACCAGGCTGAAAATGAGTGCCACAGCTATGTTACACTATTACCCCGCATCAAAAGGAATAGGCCCCCAAACATAAATGCAAGGTAGGCAGGTTAAAATGAATGTTATTGAAACCACAAAGACAAGGCACTGACTTCCTCTAGTGATGCTCTTCCTCTTCCAGTCTCTGACCCCCTCCAGAAAAGAGGCACATACAGGGGCTTAAAGTTAAAAGCTTTATTAAATATGATTGTGAAGGCAGAGACAGGAGGATCTCAGTGAGTTTAAGGCCAGCCTGGTCTACTAGTGAGTTCCAGGACAGCTACAGGGGCTACAGGGAGACCCTGTCTCAAAAAGATCTATATATATGCTTGTGAATCTCAGCTTCCAATCTCTCAGCTCTGTTTCTCCTCTCACCTGTTTTTTAAAATTTCAACTGATTTTAATGAGTTATTGCCATCGTCATCAATAAATATTCCTGAGAACATTGTGCTAACCCTGAGGATCGATGGTGCGGCGGGGGTGGAAATACCCCACAGGTTCCTCTGACATATTTGGGAAAGATGTTCATATATATTTATTCAATGATAAGACTATATGTCCTGTGCTCGGTTTCCAAAGAAGAGGTGAAAAGTTTGGAGCAGAGAGTCATCCCTGAGGGTAGAGAAAAATCAGAAAAGGAAGTTTCAGCCTTGGCCTTGAAGACTAGGCTTGCAATAAGAGAACACTAAGATGATCAAAGGGCAGAAGCCTGGATAGAAGGCTGCCTAGCTACTTCTACGAATAATAAATAGACCTGTTATTTTTGTCATTTGTTGACTGGGGAAAAAACTCTTAAATGTTCAGTTATTAACATTAACCTTTCATGCTCCCTTTTAAGCATTTTCTGCAGACTCGTCTTCTTGATTCCTAATTGATGTCTCTGTTCTTCTTCACCATCACTGAGATACTTAAAAATTCATTTGAAGGAGCCACCTGATACCTAAAACAAAGAGAATATTAAATAAGTCCGTGTGCAGCCATGCAACCAGGGGGCCCTTGATTAATGTTAATTGGTGATGACAGCTTCTCTGCTGTGTGAATTAAGAAATGGCACAAAGAAGACACAGTGGAACATAAAACAAAAGTCCTCTGCAGGAGGCTAAGCCAGATCTTAGGGTAGAAAAGACTCAATTCAGACCACGCACAGTTTTGTCACCACACAATGCCAAGGAGTCAGCATGAAAAATGAAGTCTGTCTGCTAAACAAGGACAGTGCTGTGATAGAGTTCTGCTGAGCAGGGACTCAGTGACAGGAAAACCAAATGGCAGGTAGTAAAATGACTTTATGACATCCCAGGTTTGCATGAGATATATTATCAGAACTCAAGGAAGAATACTTTATTATCATTTATTATTATCATTATTATTTAATGTGTATGAGTATATTGCCTACTTGCATGTAAGTGCACCTGTGTCCTGCAATGCCAGAGGAGGTCAGAAGAGGGCATCAGATGCTCTGGAACTGGAGATATAGACAGTTGTTAGCCTCCATGTAGGTGCTGGGAATTGAACCTGAGTCCTCTGCAAGAGCAGACAATGCTGAGCCACTTCTCCAGCCCTACTTTGTTATTATTAAACAACGGCCTACCTGGAGTAAATAAAGCAAGGACGTAGAATGAAAAAGGACATCCTCCGTAAATGAGTTTTATGGTGTCTGTGTTACCAACACTTGCCTTCTCCACTACTACAGAAATAGACTGGGGACCCTACAAAGTTCCACCCAAGTGTTTTTCAGGGATAGGAGCCACCTCACATGTGCTCACAGCTACAACACAGTGCACCCAGCAGCACTGCCACTTGCTCCAATAGCCACAACTCTGTAGATGTCACTCTTGCTACTGGCCACCGCCACATTAGCTTGGAACTAAGTCTCCACTACTCCTCAAACCATCCAGCCTAGGGGTAGGTGACAAAATGCCTCTCTCCCCTCTCTCTTTCTGCATTATCCCCTTTTAAGTGAATGCTAAAGCATCTTAGCTGTTTTGTTTTCTATTTCCCTTTTAGCCTTCCTTATCTCCAAAGGGCTGAGAATGAAGTCCATGAGAGTCTTGGCCAGAAAGTGACTGTTTTCTCTTCTAGGAGGCCCTAGGACAGGGGCAAGGGCACCATACCTGCTTTCTTCTTCCCTGTTTGGGTTTCTCTGTTTCTCATACATGTAGAATCAGTGCAATCTCAAGGAGGGACAATTCGACAATTCTTTGACATAATTCCTCTTCAACAAATTTATAGATATTCATACAAATGTGAAAAATATTCATTTAAGAATCTTTTAAAAAATATTTTATTATTTTTATTTTATGTGTATGTGTGTATTGCCTGTATGTAGGTAAGTGCACCTGTGTCGTGCAATGCCCACAAAGGAGAGAAGAGACTGTTTGCTCCCCTGGAACTAGAGTTACAGACAGTTGTTAGCTGCCATATGGGTGCTGGGACTCGAACCTGGGTCTTCTGCAAGAACAGTTAATGTTCTTAACCACTGAGCCATCTCTCCAGCCCTCATTTAAGAATCTTTAATGCATTGTTTCTATTAATAAAAGGTAGGTATGATGGTTTCATTGTAGAAATCATCTAGACAGTACACCTCTGGGCATGTCTCTTAAAGTCTTTCCAGAGAAAGAAAAGGAAGACTCACCCTGAACATGGAAAGCACCATCCATCCTATGGCTGGGGTCCTAGCCTGAAAAGAAAGGGGGAGGGGAAGGTGAGCATCAGCATTCATCTCTCTTCACTTCCTGAGGGGGACACATGACCAGCAGCCTGTGTTCCTTCCATGTTCCTCCACCATGTCCCCCCACCCCTTAGTAAACTATAAGCCAAAATCAATCATTTCTCCCTTGAGTTATTTTGTCAAGTCTTGTCACTGCAACAAGAAAAGTAACTAGAGCATTAGGAGACAATCTAACTGTCCATCAAAGAGGACAAGTTAACTATATTATGGCTCATCCAAGGTCCAGAGAAAGAATAGGCTTTGCAGCAGGTCCAGAGGGCAGTGCCAGCTCCTCTGCCAGTTAGGGCCTCTGACACAGCAGCCCCAGGTGGGTTGGGCTCCTTTCTGGTATCAAGTACTGAATCTATTAGAATCCAGACAGCAAAACTGAAACTGCCTAGGCCTTTCTGCAAAAAGAACTTCAAATAGAATATTAGTTTATTGCTTATTGGACAACTTTAAAAAGCCAAAAGGAGAAAGGGGATAGTAACTCCAGGAAGGAGTGCACACGCCAGGGCTGGGAGCACAGAGGGAGGATATGGGTTCCTAGAGGGCAGAGGTTTGGTAGAGAGGCCTATGGAGCTAGTCAGACCTCTAAGAGAGCCCACTGCCTAGGGGGTGCCAATACCTCCAAGGGAACAATAGGAGGCTGCCTCTGGCAAGGCCAAATAAGGAAAAAAGAAGAGTGGAAGCTGGAGCCTGCAATGGCCTGCCACCATGGGCTACAGGGTCCCTGGTGGGCGTTACTGAGAGGGACAGTTACAGACAGAATTCCAGCCTCAATCTAGGGTTCTTTCTTAGCAAACCTGGCTGGTGGTTTGCAGAGTCTAAAGTGAAATGACAGGAGCTGACAGATAGCTTACACACACCCATTAACCCTTAAAGAGAAAGACACATCCCTAGGAGTCAGCACGTAAGACTCTCAAAGGGAAAAGCAAGATGTGTATAGTCAGTCATCCTTGAGATAAAAGAAAGACAATGAAGGAAGGAAAGAAAGAAAACTTGTTATATGTCATAGTACAATGACATTCACAGGGACTTACCCTCATTCATAAATCTAATTAGCAACAGCTATAGAGATGAGGAACATTTTATTCAGCTCATTTTTAAGGATATGCAAACTGCTTTTTATATGGTACATGTAGGGAGGTCAGAGGACATCTTTGTGGCATTGGTTGGTTCTCTCCTTCCACTTTTATGTAGGTTCCAGGGATTCAGACCCAGGTCTGCATCCCGAGGAATGGCAGGCTTTTTACCTGCAGAGCCTTCTAGCTGGCTCAAGAGATGGTCTCCTTACGCAAATTAACTCCTTCCACTGGTCCTTTTTATAGTCATTTTTAATTATATCTTTTTTATTTTTATTTTATGTGTATGAGTGTATTACCTGCATTACATAAGTGGGCCTGTGTCGTGCAATTCCTGAGGAAGTCAGAAGAAGGCATCGGATTCCCCTGGAACTGGTGTTATGAACAGTTGTTAGCTACCATATGGACACTGGGCACTGAACCCAGGTCCTCTGCAAGAGCAACCAGTGCTCTTAACCACTGAGCCATCTCTCTAGTCCCATCTTTCTATGGTCATTTTGACTAACAGACATCACAATAACATTGTTGGTCCTCTTAAACACTAAAACAATAACAAAAAATCCTTTACAGCAACTTTTATTTGCACTTGAAATTCAGATATACTTACAAACTCATTCAATTAAATGCAGGAGTTAGTAGCTTTACAAATGTATCCTTGCTATTTCCTCTTGGTATTAGTTGAGATACTTGAGAACTTGTAATTTGCTTCTAACTATATTTGCTTTTATTTTACAACAAAAAATGATGTATGAGCAAAGCACCATGAGGCAAGGGTTGATAAAAGGTGTTGTTATAAGGATGACTAAGACACAGCCCTGCAGTCAAAGCCGATTACAATCTGATGGGGGAAGGGTCACATACACAAAGAAAGGAGGAAATAAAAAGAAAGGCAAGACCGGCTGCATGTGAGCGCCTGGATAGCCTGAGGATGCTTTGAAATCCACTGCCAGGAAGTTCTATCAAGACAGGTCTGAAGAGTAAGCTGGACAAAGGAGCTGCTTTTCAATTCTATCCTCAGAAACACTTAATCTAAAGCTTTTTACCTTCTCTTTGTTCTTCTTGATAGGTAGAGAGCGGGCGGGAGCGGGCGGCTCGGATGGAGGAAGGCAACAAGGCACAGATGGAATTCTCAGCGGGATACAGATTTATTTCGCACGGGGCACCTTTCCCTCGGGGAAGGGAAAGATGTCAGTGAAGGGAAAGATGTCGGGAAGGGAAGGGAAGGGAAGGGAAGGGAAGGATGTCAGGAAAGGGAAAGATGTCAGGGAAAGATGTCCTCCCATGGGTTGTGAGCTGGGACTTTATATATGGGGGCTTTAGGATGTGGGAGGGGGGAATGTTTGGGGGAGAAATCAGGGAGGGGGAAGCAGGAAAAGCCTGGCTCCGTTCAGTCTGCCAGGTGGGATTAGGGTCTGGAAGTGTTTACTCTTTCTCTCTTAAGATAAGAGAAAAGCTTGTTGTGATAAACAACTTCTAAAATCTCTGGTTATCAGGTAGAATCTGCTTATCTTATCTTTGGAGATCAGAGGAGAGGCAGGCTGCTTCTCAGCAGAGTTTGTTTCCCTTGACTCCAAGGCAGGCTGCTTCTCAGCAGTTTGTTTCCCTTGACTCCAAAGGTCAAGGTGAGGTCCCTGTTGGGGAGGGGGAAACTGCTGCTGTTTCGAACCCTAACACTTCTGTAGGTAGCTGAATCTGGGCCAGACCTTCCCTGGGAAGATTTAACAAACATTTGCTCCCAAAAAGGTAAATTGAATGCTGTCTAGAACTCAGTATCCCCCCTCCCCCTTCCTTGTTGCTTCAGAAATCAGAGTAAAACTGTTTTAGAAACCCCTGCTTCATCAAGAGTACTAACAAACCCCTTGTGTCTGCATGTATGTAATTTTCTCTGAAATATCTTTAGGGTTATTGAAATTCTGGTTTCTAGGTTTCCATCCTTCAGCTCTGTAACTTCTGGTGATGCTTAATTGGACTTTCCTTGGTGAATCTTGAGCTCCACAGCAGGGTGTGGTGGCACATACCTTTGATCCCAGCACTCAGGAGGCAGAGGCATAAAGATCTTTATGATTTCAAGGCCAACCTGGTCTGCATAGAGTGTTTCAGGTTAACCAGAGCTACACTATGAGACCCTGTCTAAAAGAAAAGTGAAAGAAAGAGTGTTAGGGAAAGAGGAATTTACTGCTTGTCTGAATTTACTGCTTGAATTTACTTGTTTGAATTTACTGCTTGTAACCAATTAACTCAACTGGAGACACAGGCATCCAGAGATAGGGGCAAGTGCTACAGCCCCCGGAGCCTGACCTGTCTGATCTGTGTCGTGTCACGTAGGCATGTCTGCTTACACAAGATAACAGGGAAGGGCCGCGCTAGGCACATACCACCCATCCCTCCCCGATTGAGACACCTGAAGGGAGTTGTAACATTTTTCTTGTTTTGAAGTTATTGGTTTGTGAAATGCTTGCTTTGAAACTATTGGCTGTATAAACGTGGGCTTTTGTGTAACGGTTGTGGGAGCCTATATAATCTTTACCTGAAATTGCCTCAGGGTCGATCGCTCTAATCAGACCTGCATGTCTTGGAAGGACGGTCAGCCCCAGCTAGCTGGTTTAATAAAACTCTGCTTGATTTTTGCATCTCCATACTCGTGCATTTGTTCTCCTGAAGAGACCCACCGAGTCATGGACCCTAACAAGAGAAAGAAAAGCCTTGAGCTCTGTCTCCTCCAAAAAGCAATAACTGAGCAGTTAAGAGCACTGGCTGCTCTTACAGAAGACCTGGGTTCAAGTCCCAACACTCACATGGTGGCTGACAACCATCCATAACTCTAGTTACAGCAGATCTGACACCCTCTTCTGAACTACACAGGCATTACATGACACAGGTACACTTACACACATGCAGGCAATGTACTCATATACATAAAATAAATAATAATAAATAAAATATTTTAAAAAGATTTTTCATAGGTATTGGCCAATTTTTCTTCATGTGAATAAATTTCTGATTATACAATTGAAAAAAAATTGAAGAATTAAATCAATGTACTTTGGAAGCAAAATAGCTGATACTTTAATTTCAGTAAGAATTGAATAAACAGATCTGCGATTTAAGACTTATCAATGAGCCAAGTTTAATTTACCCTCCAGATTTTCAGCCCTAGGATGCCTTTGTTGGCAGAGTATGTATGTGACTTTTGCACCAGTGGGGCACCTTTGGGAGGGCTTTGGAGGAACTCCAGGTTCTCTTGACAAGGACTTTTTTCTTTCAGCAAGTCTGAGGGACTCCTCGCCATACAAGGCCATGACTGAGTAAAGTAATTCTTAATGAGCCATAAACCACTGCGAGCCTCACATACCATAATAATAATGTTGTGCTGTGCCACAGCTGAATAGACACAGGAAACAAATTTGGGGCCATAAATTCCTTTCATTCTAATGCCTTTGCTGTCCATGATTCTGATATCTAAGAATTGCCCTCCCTTTTCTTAATTCTTCATTGTCTTAAATTACCCTCCCGTTGCAAAGCACCCACAGGAACATGGATTTCTCTCCAGAATTGCCAACTGCAGATTTGTAAGCATTCATTCTCTGACCACATAACACCAGATGCCATTTCTTAAGGCCAGATCAGAGGGCTATTCAACAATCTTTCTAAGAACCTTGTTAATTTCTATCCATATTCCAACATAAATTTTGAAAGATTTCTTTGTCACATAATTAATACATGGGAACTCAATAACTGTGGGTCAGGACGAGGGTGCTGCGATTGCCTCTTCTGAAATCACTCTTCTTTCTGTTGGCAATACTCTGTCAAATGTCTACAAGGAATGGAGAAATTTTCAGAACATAAACTTCATTTCTTCTTTGTTTTTTCATTGTTGATTACTCTAAATGACTTTTCTATATATTTGGCTGGAGCAATGAGTTTATATACTCTTGGAACTAGATTGTTCATTGCCCAGTTTCTCAACATAAATTAATGATGTTTAACAGTATGGAGAGTAATATGCCCAATTGTAAAATACTGCACTTATATATTCAAAGGAATTGCTTTGGTACCATTGAGCACTGCCTAATGGAATAAGATTTCAGAGACTTGTCTGTCTTTGTTAACAGTAGAGGGGCCAGTAGTAAAACTGACTCAGTTTAAATCAATCAAAACTGCAGAAACTGGAAAGCTAAACAGGCTTTTGACCTTTTGGCTTTAGATTTCTCTGCAGAAGTGCAGACATAACTTACATCCTGCTGATCAGAAGCACTAGCAGAAACTGAGTGGTGGAGAAAAGCTGAGCACAGGCATCTAATGTGATGTTGTCAGTCAAGGTAGTGGCTCAGGAGGGGGCAGCTCTAAAGCACTTCCCTGTTCCTAACAGATGTGGATCTAGGGCTCATAGAATGGCTTCTCAATTGGCAGACAGCATCTTGGTTCTACACCTTCCTGACTAGAACTCCTCTCATGAGTGCTCGGTGATGTGCCCCTGGAGTCTAGGTCCTTTCAGTTATCCTAATGATTCTTTAAGCCACTTCTGTCAATCATCTATTCCTGTAGTAATGCTGTTTAACAAACCTCCCAAAGGGGGTGGCTTAAGCTAATAATTACATATGCACTTTTCGTGAAGCTATGGGTCAGCTAGCCAGCTCTAATGATCTACATTGAACTTGATGGATCTCAATAAACATGTTCATGAATTTGTGGTCAGCTGATGGCTTAGCTGAGAGACAGTCTAGTCTCAATTGGCCTCAGCAAGGATAATTCTCACGTTTCCCATGGATTCTCATCCAATAGCGAGATGGGATTGTTTTCCTGGCAAAGGAGCAAGGTAGGCAAGACCCCTTGAAGATTTAGCTGAGAAATGACACAACATGGCTTCTACTAAAGCAAATCAAAAGACCAGACCAGATTTATGAGCTAGAGAAATAATAGAGCCAACCCCTGATGGGAGAGTTGCAGAGCCACATTTTAAAACAAGAATGAAAAAATGGTAGACTGCTGATGTAATAAATAACTCAACTCTGACTCTCTGAAAATTTTTCTATTGTGAAAAGCTAGAATATTATTCTCCCTGCAATTTATTTCTAACCAATACAACGCCAGATTAGACACATACATTTGTCTCTATTCCCGCTTAAAACTCCATAAAATGATAAGTTAAGAAATTAGAAATAAACTAGGGAAGTCAGAATAGCTGAGAAGGCAGCAGAAAAATCGAGGTTCCAACAAATATTGGAGAAGAGAGTCTGCTACAGACTGGGATCCCTTTGCTGAATGTCTATTGGTTATGCAATTCCTTAGGATCAACACTACGGAAGGAAGAACAAGGCTGGAGAACATGGTCAAAGACAAGGTAGGCCCGATGCCAGCCTCAGTCGGCCACAGGAGGAGTTCTGAACTAGGATGGCCTGTCAGCATTATCCCACCTGGGGCCAAAATGGGCTGCCTTAGGAAGGGCATGGCAAGTTGTCTCTGCCCAGGAGATCACCCCTTACAAGGGCTGACAGCAGAAAGCACTCCCAGTAGTGGTAAAATGAATCTTTCCTTGAATTGGGACATAGACAGCACATCAACGGCACATCCCTGTGGAGCAGTCAATCAGGAGTCTTAACAAGCAGTGCATACTTGGAAGCCATAGACAAAAATAAAAACCTGTGTTCCTGTTGAGAGCGAATCTCAATGCAACTTTTAGAGTCTTAGTTCCAACAGGTCCAGGAGTGAAGGAGGGTAGCTGTCACTGCTGGTTCCCTTTGGGGCTGCACAGAGACTTCAATCAAACATTATCCTCATCCTCTCCAGTTTCTGACTTAGCAAAGAGCTGACTCTCTCAGCACTATCCAAACTATCACAGAGTCCTGATCTTCTCTAAGCCTCCCCAACCCCTAGTTCTAGTTCAAAGCTTCCAAGGACAAAACACTAGATCTGAATCCCATCCTTTCCCTTCCCTACTTACACTGTGGTAAGACAGTTCCACTCTGCTCCTGGATCTGGGGCAGAGAGGTCACACCTTTGCCCCCAGAGAATGTAGAGATGTTGGTGCCATTCACACTAAGAAAGGCAGATCCCTGGGTGAGCAGGGCATCCTGCTCATGACTTCCACAGGCAAAAGAAGGGTGGGAACTGAGGATTAGGAGCGAAAGAGCCCCAATTCTAGAGGAGAACAAGGAAAAAAGGAGCTGGATCTGAAGAACAACTCAGTCTTCTCTCTTCCCCTTATAGATGAACAATACACAATGTGAAGGAAATTGGCACTATTAGTGAATACGGGTACCGTACAAGATTCTTCAACCTTTTTTTGGAGAAAAAGGATACACTTTCCACTGCCTCAGATTGCGTGTGAAGTACACCAAGAGAACCCTTAGGAAAGCTTGGCCTGTTACCCTGGGTTTGTGAAACAGAACGGCCACGGAGTGGAGAAAGATAGGCCCTGAATTAGCTTTACTAGCAGATGGTGAGAGGCGGGTGCCTAAGGAACAAATACCTTCCTGCCCACAGCACGGCAAAAATGTCTGTTTACTTATGGGCCAAGCTGAAGAGTGGAAGGGAGGTTGGAGTCACATTTGAACCTAGCTAATAGGGTTGCCTTGTGGGAAAATGACCCAGAGGGCATTGCCAGACATTCAGGCACTGAGAATAGGATGAGGTGACCCTGCCCCAAGGTGCAACCCCTCCCACGCCAAAGGCGCTGCAGTCAGAGGTACTCAGTGGGCAGACGTCCAAGCACCCTGCCAGGGAAAAGGCCAGCAATTGTGCACCTGCCACCTCAAAGAAAACCATCAGATTACAGATGGCAGGAGCCACAAAAGGCGGTTCTCATTAACCCCTCTCACTCTGAGCCTGGCTCTGCAAATGTAAGAAGCTGCTTCTAGAATCCAGCTTCTTAAGTGTGTGTTGGGGGGCGGCAGGGAGGCTATCGCCTAATTAAATACTTAAGACATGAAAGATCTAACAACAGTAAAAGGTTTTTGAACAAGCAACAATCAAAGAGTAATTCAAGGAGGATGTGGTGGCGCACTCCTTTAGTCCCAGCACTCTAGAGGCAGAGGCTGGCAGATCTCTGTGAGATCAAGTCCAGCCTGGTCATACAGCAAGTTCCAGCCAGGGAGACTCTGTCTCAAAAAGCAAACAAACAAACAAACAAACAAAAAAAGTTGTTCAAAAATAAAACATGATGGACTCGAATCGAAGGTGTTTCTGGCAGGGGTTGTGGGAGCTGCACAACTTCACTGCAGTCAGTTCTGAATGCACAACATGTGCACGTTGTTTGTTTGTTTGTTTGCTTGTCTGTTTGTTTTTGCCCCAGCCGGCCTAGAACTTGCTATGTAGACCAGGCTGGCCTCTGTCTCATAGAGATCGGCACTTCACACCACTCACGCCATCACACTATTCAACAACCTGCCTGTTCCTGAAAATCCTCAGCTCAGATTCAAGGCTACTTACTGTACATAATGAGTCGCAGTGTTTTTACTGTACACACAAAGTTTTCTGCTCTTATAGAAACAGTGATTTAATTACAGAAAACAAAGACTTTTAGGTTTTTCCTGCTTTAATTCCCCAGCATGGAAATATCAAATGAGTCTTTGGATGGACTGTGTTGCAATGGTTTGATTTTTTTTTTAATTTTTGTAAGTTTAATAACCACATGATTAGAAGAAGCATTTCATTACAGCTTTAACATATTCAGTAACACATTCCAGAGCAAGGATACATCTCTTTCAAAGGTGGCTATAAATTTTTAGGTTCACAGTTGAATTAATACAGTCATACAATATTGAATTCAGTATAAACCCTGTAAGACATAAAATTGAATGAGTTTTTAACCCTTTAAAGATCTCCATTTCATTTTAAGATATACTCTTTCCTACATTTTTAATGCTACTAACACATGTTTGCACGTGTCTTTAACCTCACTGTGACTAATTATAATCAGATACATAGAGATCCTTAGTACCTGAGTATGGATGTAAAGTCATCATGTAGATTTCACTGGTAATGCTTATCATCTCTACTATTTAAAATAAAGTAATTTTTTAACTTTTAATAACTACATGACTAGAAGAAGCATTTCATTACAGCTTTAACATATTCAGTAACACACTCCAGAGCAAGAGTACATCTCTTTCACAAGTGGCTCTAAGTTTCTAGGTTCACAGTTGAATTAACACAGTTATACAATATTGAACTCAGTATAAGCCCTGTAAGACATAAAATGGAATGACTTTTTAGCCTTTAAAAACATCTCCATTTCATTTTAGAATACATTGTTCCTTGCAGAAAGACTCATTGTTTTTGCTACTAACACTGAGATGTTGACACATGCATCTCTAATCTGTATGTATATGATTATTACTAGTAATAATCAGTTGCACTTGGATCTCTGGCACCTGTGTATGTCTATAAAGTCATCAGATAAATTTCAATGGTAATGTTTATCACCTCTATTAATTAACATGACATAAAATTCCATGCTTCCTCCTCAAATATAATACATTTTTAAATTTGTTGATTTGTGTGTGTGTGTGTGTGTATCACACAGAACATCCCAAACCATCTTATTCAAATATACCCCCACTTCCCAGATGGCACCCTCCCATAGACTCCCTCCCCCCACTAGAGCCTTATACTCTGATATCCCTGCTACTGTCTGGGTGTTGTTGGCACCAGCCCTTCCCCACTTCTTGCCCTTCTGGTGAATCTAGTCAGCCTATCTAGAGGTCTTTGTTTTAGGAGGGTCAGCTGTTCCTCATCTAGCAGCAATCAGTTGTCAATATTCCTTTAGATAAGATTGGGGTCTGCTGTTCATTTTCCCAGTTCTATGCTGGGTTACTGTCTGGGAGTCCCTTTGGCCACACTGGCCAACAACTCAAAAGAAGGTATCTTCTATCTGACATTGTTGCTGGTTATGTAGCCTTTAGCTATACACATGGACATGTTAAAAATTATATTGGCCCCTTTAATCTTTGGTTATACTTTCCTTTTGGGTGTTTAAGGCCATACAGTAGGCCCAGATAAACCAATTTATCTTTAGGTCGTTTGAGGATCTGCTCCTCAGGGGTCACATGGGCTTGGGAGGTGCCCCTGGCTCCCATCTTTCACTAGTTCTGCCTATGTGAAGATAAGTCAAAGGTCCTACTGGACCAAGGTTGGCTTCGCTTGGAAGCCTGGAGGAAATTATTCCTCTGTGTTGACCCTCCTCTTTGTAGACTGGACACTGGTTCAAGCCCATCTGGTGGATAAACCTTACATAGATTTCTTGATCTGGTATGTATAATTTGTCAGTAGATTGTTGGACTGATATGGTTCCCTCTGGTTTTTAAAACTAGCTAGGCATTCTTTATTTCTCACATTGTCTCACCCCTCCATCATGGTTTCCCCAATTAAGGTGCCCCCATTTCCCCCCTTTCTCCCTTACTAATACCCTTCTCCAACGGTCCTACCTCTCTTGAGCTCGTTCTTTCCGCTTATCCCCTAGATTCCTTTTATAACCTTCCCTCCTCCCTCCCTTAAACTGACCCAATTTTTATCCATATCTCCCTTATTAAGGCCTATTCCCTATTGTTCTTCTCTTTCAGGTTCTTTCTTTTCCTTTACCTCCCTGTTTCCTTTCCATTATCCTGGTTCCTGTAGTTATGTCTGGATACATACTCATTTATCAGGGTTTGGTTCTAGGATCGCTTCCACATATGTCAATTTTTTTTCTGAGTCTGTGTTACTTCACTTAGTATAACAGTTTCTAGTTCCATCCATTTACCTGCAAATTTCATGATTTCATCTTTCTTTACTGCTAAGTAAAACGCCATTGTATAAATGAACCACATTTTCTTTATCCACTCATCAATTAAGAGATACTTAGATTGCTTCCATCTCTTAGCTATTGTGAAAAGAGTAGCCACAAACACGGATATACAAGTGTCTCTGAAATGGGATGAGTTCTTTGGGTATATGCCAAGGAGTGGTATAATTGGGTCAAATGGTAGGTTCATTTGTAGTTTTTTAAGAATTCTCCACACTGTTTTCCATAGGGGTTGAACAAGTTTGCAGGCCCACCAGCAGTGGATGACTGTTCCCCTTTCCCCACATCCTCTCCAACATTTGGTATCATTTGTTCTCTTGACCTTAGCCAGTCTGACTGGGGTAAGATGAAATCTTAAAGTGGTTTTCATTTGCATTTCCATAATGATTACTAATGTTGAACACCTTTTAAGATGCTTCATAGCCATCTTTACTTCGTTTGAGAACTCTCTGTTCAGCTCCTTAGCCCATCTTTTAATTGGGTTGCTTCTTGTCTTGATTCTCTGTTTTTTGAGTTTGTTATATATTCTGGATATTAAACCTCTGTCAAATGTGTCGCTGGTGAAGATTTTTCTCCCATTCTGTGGATTTCCTGTTTGCTTCCCTGGTTGTCTCCTTTGATATACAGAAGCTTTTTAGTTTAATGAGGTTCCATTTGTTAATTCTTGCCCTTGTTTCCAGAGCAATTGATATCCAGTTTAGAAAATCCTTTCCTACACCAATAGGTTTTTTCCAATGTTTTCTTCTAATAGTTTCAGAGTTTCAGGATTTACAATGAGGTCTTTAATCCATTTGGAATTGACTTTTGTGCAGGGTGAAAGATAGGGGTTTAGTTTCATTCTTCTACAGGTGGAGATCCAGTTTTACCAGCACCATTTGCTAAACATGCTGTCTTTCCTCCGGTGAATGTTCTTGTATGCTTTGTCAAATATCAGGTGGCTGAAATTGCATTTACTCATATTTGGGTCTTCAATTTTGTTCCATTGATCTATGGGTCTATTTTTGTGCCAGTACCATGTTCTTTTTATGACTATAGCTCTATAATACATCTTAAAATCTGGTATAGTAATCCCCCTGGCATTGCTTAGTGCTCAGGGGTTTTTGGCTATCCGAGGTCTTTCGTGCTTCCATATGAATCTTAGGATGTTTTTTCCAATTCTGCGGAAAATGTCATGGGGATTTTGATTGCCATTGTATTGAATCTATAAGTGGCTTTTGGTAGGATGGTCATTTTCACAATATTAATTCTTCCAATCCATGAGCAAAGGAGGTCCTTCCATCTTCGGACGTCTTCCTCAAACTCTTTCTTTAAAGATTTAAAATTTTCATTGTAGAGGTCTTTAATGTCTTTAGTCAGGTTTATTCTGAGGTTTTTTTTCAGCTATTGTGAAGGGGAGTGTTTCCATGTGCTTTTTCTCTGATTGCTTGTTATTGGTATATAGAAAGGCTATAGATTTTGCTAGGTTAATTTTGTAACCTGCCACTTTATTGAACATGTTAATAATTTCTAGGAGTTTTCTGGTGGAATTTTTGGTGTCTGTTAGATACAATATCATATCATCTGCAAAAAGGGATAATTTTACCTCTTCTTTTCCAGTTATTACTCCTTTAATTTCCTTCTCTTGTCTTATTAAGGAGGCTGGGAGAGTCAAGATGCAGTGGGCACCACAGGACTTACCCAGGAAAGATGCCAACATCTCCATCATATCTTAAGGAGAGAAAGGATGGACAGCTAACTAGCAATAAATACATGGAAAGAGTCACAGTGTGTTCCAGAGCAAATAACTGAAGACATGGCTAGGACTGAAAGTCAAAATATTCCTTCCAAATGTTTTCATCACAGTTGACAGAAATACATTTTAAAACTACAGAGGGTGATAGATAATGGCTAGGGACATCCTCTTTCAGGGAATAAAAGCAATTTAGGATATGAAAGAAAAAAATTGATGATCCATATTAAAGAAAAAGAAAATTTACACAGATGCTAAAAAGTGAGTTTTAAGAAAGAAAAATTGGTTAATAGAATCAAGTACTAGAGACAGTAAAGAATAAGATCAGCCGGACTTATCCAAAAATACATGTCAA
>NW_008349529.1:1964318-1964878 GCF_000622305.1 Nannospalax galili
TTCTGGTGTCTGTTGTGATGTTTCCCCTTTCATCTCTGATTTTGTTGATTTGGAGTTGCTCTTTCTTTCTTTTGGTTAACTGGGCTAGCAGTCTGTCAATCTTGTTTATCTTTTCAAAGAACCAGCTCTTGAGTTTGTTGATTTTTTGTATTGTTTTCTTTGTTGTGATTTCATTAATTTCTGCCCTGATTTTTGTTATTTCTTCTTGTCTGCTGGGTTTGGGTTTCATTCGTTGTTGCTCTTCAAGTGTCTTGAGTTGCACTGTTAAGTTATTTATTTGTGTTCTTTCTGATTTTTTTATGTAGAACTATAAACTTCCCTCTAAGGACAGCTTTCAGCGTATCCCAGAGGTTTTGTTGTGTTGTATTGTACTTTTCGTTTAGTTCCAGGAATACTTTTGTTTCTTTCTTAGTTTCTCTTTTGACCCATTCATCATTTAAGAGTGTGTTGTTTAATTTCCATGTGTTCATGTGGTGATTAGGGTTTCTTCCAGTGTTGATTGTAAGCTTTATTGCATTGTGGTCTGATAGAATGCATGGAATTATTTCAATCTTTTTGTA
>NW_008349529.1:1964967-1965969 GCF_000622305.1 Nannospalax galili
AGATAGTGGGGTACTGAAGTCCCCTACTATTAATGAGTTGGGGTTAATTTGGGTCTTAAAGTCCTGTAGTATTGTTTTTATGAAATTGGGTGCACCAGAGTTTGGTGAATATATGTTCATGTTTGTAATATCTTCTTGATGTATTGCTCCTTTGATCAGAATGAAGTGGCCCTCTTTATCTCTTCTGATTAGTTTTGGTTTAAAGTCTATTTTGTCAGATACTAGAATTGCTACACCTGCTTTTTCCTTAGAACCCTTTGCTTGGTGTATTTTTTTCCATCCTTTCATTTTAAGATAGTGTTTGTCCTTGAGGGTGAGATGAGTTTCTTGCAGACAACAAAAAGATGGTTTTTTTTCTTAATCCATTTACCTTGTCTGTGTCTTTTGACTGGGTAGTTCAATCCATTAATATTTAAAGTTATTAATGAAAGATGAGTATTGAATCCTGTCATTTTTATTTCTGTTCACATTCTTGATATAGCTGTACTTTTCCACAGTTATACCTTCATTGAATTTCTTTCCGCAACCCCTTGGGTATAGTCGTTCCTTTCTTCAGCTCTTTGTATTGTTTACAGAACTCTCTGAAGAGCTGGTTTTATGGACATGAATTCCTTCAGCCAGTTTATGTCATGGAAGATTTTTCTTTCCCCTTCGACTATAATAGACATTTTGGCTAGATATAGTAATCTGGGTTGGCATCTGTGGTCATTTAACACTGGGAATACTTTGGTCCAGGCTCTTCTGGCTTTCATAGTTTGCACTGAAAAGTCAGCTTTAATTCTAATGGGTTTTCCTTTATATGTGACTTGTTTTTCTTTTGCAGCTTTTGGTATTTTGTCTTTGTTCTGTACTTTTAGGGTTTTTACTATGATGTGATATGGAGAGTTTCTTTTTTGGTCCTGTCTGTTTGGTGTTCTATATGCTTCTTGTACTTGTATGGCATGTCTTTCTTTAATTTTGGGAAATTTTCTTCCACGATTCTGTTGAAGATCTGGTCCATGC
>NW_008349529.1:1966615-1975920 GCF_000622305.1 Nannospalax galili
GGGGGCGGGAAGCAGCTCCAAGGGCCCCTGGGAACTGCACTGAGGATCTGGGTCAGTCTGGATACAAAGGATCAGGAAGCAGTGGTGGTTCCCCAGTGTCAGGGGTGTAAAGACAAGAAATAGGATAGGACCCAGGCTAGGAGGAGAGATGGGCAGGGGAGGTGGGAGTGTGAATGAGGCTGGGGGGAGTCAAGGTGCAGAGGGTGCGATCAACTTACCCTGAGAGAGGCCTGCCAGTCAGAGAGAGGCCTGCGAGTTGTGCAGGCCCAGGGAAACAGAGGGAGGTGAGCACAATGGTTTGATTTTTAAAATTGTTGTCTGGGGGCTGGAGAGATGTCTCTGATTAAAAGCATTGGCTGCTCTTGCAGAGGACCTGGGTTCAGTTCTTAGCATCCACATGGAGACTAACAACCATCTGTAACTCCAATTCCAGGGGATCCAACAACCTATTCTGACCCTTCAAACATTGTAGACACAGGTGCACTTAACAATCATGTAGGCAAAACATTCATACACATAAAATAAAAGTAAATAAATTTTTAAAATTAAAATGTTTGAAATATTGATTTGAGTGTCATAAAAATATTAGCTAAATAAATTTTGAGCTGGGATTAGGAAAGGATTTCCAACAATTTTGAAATGTCAATAAACACTCTTCTACTTTTTTTTTGGCTTTTTGAGTCAGGATCTTCCTGTAGCCAAGCTGGCCTGGAACTCACTATGTAGACCAGGCTGGCCTTGAACTCACAGAGATCTCCCAAGTGCTGGGATTTAAGGTGTGCACCATCATGCCAGGCAACTTCTACCATTTCGTACTATGTATTTATACAAAGGGACATTCTCAGCATTGATTATTATAAGATCAAAATATCAACTCTGAAAAATAATGATGCTCTAATTTCTATAGTATCAAATATTCAGTCAATATTTAATTCCTTATATAAAATAAACAATTACAGAGCTGCAGAGATGGTTCAGCACTTATTGCTCTTGCAGAAAACCCAAGTTGTTTTTCCAGTACCTACATCGTGGCTAACAACCATCCGTAATTCCAGTTCCAGAGGATCTGACACCCTCTTCTGACCTCTGTGGGCATTGTACAACATGCGTGCACTTACCTACATGCAGGCAATATACTCATACACATAAAATAAAAATAATAAAATATTAAAAAGCCACATAGTCATCTCACTAATATGCAAATTTGCTTTAATTTTTTTCAATTATTGTTTTTAAATAAATGTTTTGGGGCTGGAGAGATGACTCAGCAATTAAGAGCACTGGCTCTTCCAGAGGACTTGGATTCAATTCCCAGCACCCAGATGGCAGTTAACAACTGTCCATAACTCCAGTTCTAGGGGACCCAATGTCTCCCTTGGCCTTTGTGAGTTTTGTATGACATGGGTGCACTTACAAGCATGCATGGAGGCAAAACATTCATATACATTATAAATAAATAAATAAATAAATAGCATTATGATTTATTAGTAAATGTTTACTTTGTGTACCTATCTTATATATCTGCATACCGAAGGTTGTGTAAAAATTTCTCAGGCAAGAACTGTTGAAGACTGATTACTGCTGGGTGAGGGAGAGTAGGCCTTCCTTAAGATCTCTAGATAAGCTGAATAGACTCCAGTGGATCAACTTGCACCAAAGGACCTCTGGGTAAAATGCTTAACTGGTTGGGGCTTCATATGTATGGCAGAACACATGAGACCTGGTTGGGGGGGAGCAATGGATGGGGGAGAGGATGTTAATTAAAGAACTGTTTTACGAAATACACAAAAGCTCAATAAAAATATTTTTAAAAAAGAAAGAAATCTACAAAGTTTTGTTGGCACTAAACCTTAGCTGTATCAACTAACATAATTTGAGCTGGTACTATCATATAATGCTTTATAATATGACCAGTGTATCACCCAAAATAGCACTGGTCCTGAGCATTCAGCTCAATTCTGTTGTATTGCACCATTAGAAATAGTCCCTGTGCATCTCAAAAGACTTTTATTCTTTAAATGTATCTTCTTTACTTTCAAAAAATGAATTTTGCACTAGACCAAACAACCCCAATATTATTTAACACATTGCTGATTATCATTTCATTTCTCTCAGATTGTCATGTCTTCCAGGAGCTATAATCTGTTATTGTATCACTGCCTACACCAATTGTTTTCAAAACTACACACACTATCAGGATTTTCAAAATACTTTTTTTACTTGGCCTGATCTAACCTGTGACTCCCACCTTCTACTATACTAGAAATTAAATTATTGTTTTAAGATGCAGGTGATTGAAGAGCCAGAATGCTCTGACTCCATTTTGGCTAGGTTCTTTAGATAAGCCCAGACAAGCTCAGGCATTTTGTACATGTAAAAGCCTTATAAGGTGTGAAGAAAAACTTCTGACTCTAAAAGATATTAGTCAGCACATTTCAATGCCCTGAAGACAGTCCCTACCAGACTTTCCCCATTACACAGGATATGGGGACATCCAATTATTTTAAAAAGATGCTTGGTGCGCGTGGGTTTCTGTGGAGTGCCCCAATAAAAGCTCCTTCCTGCTATTGTTTGGGGCCAGACTCCATCTTTGGCTCGTGAAGTCTGTGCCCGGCTAGCTGCCATTTGGTTGTTGTCCTTTTTTACTTTTAATTCTTGAATAAACTTTTTGTATAATCTTTTTGGGTATCTGTGGGAATTATTCTCGATTCTCAATCCCTAACATTGTGGGGGCTCATGTGGGATTCAAGAATAGAGACACCCAGACCCACAAAAGTGCCACCAGAGCCGGCCTTGGTAAGTTCTGCCTGCCTTTATCTCTCTCTCTCTCTCTCTCTCTCTCTCTCGCTCGCTCGCTCGCTTTTTGGTAGTCCGGACATCCTGGGGCTCAATGGAGATCAGCCGGACATGCTACTGATCCCAGAGCTGGAAAAGAACAGGGGACGCCCCGACTCCTCTTCTGTTGAAGGGTCGTGCTCCAGTCTGACATGGAATCCAGGTGGGGCTGACCCAGAGTCTTGGCACAGTCTGATGTGGAATCCGGGCTGGCCAAATCTTTTTGGGAAAGGAACAGGGGCAGCCTTCTCAGCTGACCCTGCACACTGCAAGATTTTCAGTTCTCCCTCTAAGGAACTGCCATCTCATACTATCCTCACCCTCTGCTTGGAGCTCCGCCTTGTCTATCAACTTTCCATCCTACTTCTCATTCTCATCCCTCTCCTTTATTTTTTTTTTTCTTGAAGCTTATCCTACGATGGGCCAGAAAGTCTCATCATCTTCAGCTCCCCTTGCTCTAGCTCTTAGTCATTTTCAGGACTACAAACGAGGAGCTTTGAACATGTCTGGACTCCGTGTCAAGCCAACCTGCCTCCAGACCCTCTGCACCATCGAATGGCCCTCCTTTAAAGTTGAATGGCTGCCTGGAGAGTCCTTTAAGCTGTCCCTTATCTACAGGGTTCAAGAAGTTATCTTCAGGGAACTGGGGCACCCTGACCAGATCACATACATCCTAGGTTGGTGATATCTGGTTGCTGCCCCCCTGATTGGCTGTGATCCTTACTGCCGCCCCCGCCATTGGGGCCTAAGGGGCCAGCCACTTTGCTTCCCCTGAAGAAAGTCCAGACCAAAAACCCATCGGGTTCCGAGGTCCTTCCCTCAGCGCCAGAGGAAGGTTTACTCCCGCTACCTTACAGGGCCCCAGTGAGTGCTCAGGATAGACCTAGGGAGCACAGGTCACAAGCATCTTCCTTTTCTTCCAGTCCTTTCTGGTCTCCATCCCCAGCTCCCATGACTGAGTCAGCACCTCCCATGGCCAAGCCCAGCCCAATGCACATTCGCTCGAAGGGGGAGGGGAGAATTGTGTGAGCTGTTCCCCTGAGGGAGATTGGGCCCCCAAGGGAGGATGGAATTTCCCCAGTAGTCTACTTTCCCTTTTCTACTAGTGACTTGTATAACTGGAAGTTACAGACTCCCTCCTTCATGGAGAAGCCACAGGCCCTGATTTCCCTCCTGGATACCGTTCTTTTTACCCACCAACCCACTTGGGATGATTGCCAACAGTTATTAAATATCCTGTTCACCACCAAGGAATGGAACCGCATCCTTCAGGAATGCAGACACGCGGTCCCTGGAAATGATGGGCGACTGACAGAGAATGAGGATTTGATTGTGGCTGCTTTCCCTTCTCATGCACCCAACAGAGGGGTGGGACTATAACACCCCTGAAGGTAGGGAACGCCTAAAGGTCTATTGCCAGATTCTTATGGGGGGATCTCCAGGCAGCTGCTAAGAGCCCCACCAATTTGTCTAAGGTCAGTCAGGTGATGCAGGGAAGGGATGAGTCTCCTGGAGCATACCTGGAACGCCTGTTAGAGGCTTTCAGAACTTATACTCCCATAAATCAGAGGCCCCAGAGAATCAGATGGCCATCAATATGGCTTTCGTAAATCAGGCAGCTCCAGACATAAAACGAAAACCTCAAAAACTGGAAGGTTTCGAGGGCAAAAACCTTTCTGAGCTGATGGCAGTGGTGAACAAGGTATTTAACAACAGAGAAACCCCTGAAGAAAGGCAAACAAAAGGGCTGGCTAGGATATTGTTGGCTAAAAAAGCAATGAGTCCCAAACGGGGGGACAGACCCTCTATGCAAAAGGGAACCCGAGTCCCGCGACCCCCACAGGAAGGTCGGCCCTGCCTAAAAAGAGAGGAGTGCACATATTGTAAGCAGCTGGGCCTCTGGGCTAGGGAATGTCCTCAAAGGATGGAATCCTAGCCTCCCTCCAAGCCCAAGATCCTCGCGTTGACAAACCTAGAAAACTGAAGAGGCCTGAGCTTGGCAAACCTCCACCACGAGCCCTGGGTGACCCTACAGGTGGAGGGATGAACCATCGACTTCCTAGTTGACACCTGAGCACAATATTCAGTTTTAAAAGAGCCTATGGGAAAATTCACCAACAAATGCACCTGGGTGCAAGGAGCCACGGGAATTACTCAGCACCCTTGGACTACCTAAAGGGAAGTAAACTTAGGTAAAAAGACAGTTTCACACTCCTTTATGGTGGTCCCAGAGTGCCCATATCCCTTATTGGGTAGAGATTTGCTAAATAAAATGAAGGCTCAAATCCATTTCTCTGGGAGAAGACCTCCTGATGTGACTGTACCAGATGCAGCCTATATCCTATGCCTACAACTAGGAGAATGGAGACTGCATGCCCCACCCCCTCAAAAGAGACCGACTGCTATCCTCAAGGACCTCCAGGCAGCAACCCCTGGAGTTTGGGCGGAAACTAATCCCCCAGGGAAGGCCATCCAACAGCCACCAATAATGGTGACTTTAAAAACTAGTGCTCAGCCTGTAAGAGTAAAACAGTACCCAATGACTCTCAAAGTCAGGGCAGGAATTACCAAACATATGAACTGCCTTAGGGAGTTTGGTATTCTGGTTCCATGCCAATCTCCATGGAACGCCCCTCTCCTACCCGTCAAGAAACCAGGGACTAACGATTTCCACCCAGTGCAGGATTTGAGAGAAGTTAACAAGAGGGTAGAGGACATCCACCCTACAGTACCCAATTCGTATATCCTGCTGAGCTCACTCTCTCCGGGGAGAAGGGTCTATACTGTTCCATATCTCAAGGATGCTTTCTTTAGCTTGGCAAAGGAAAGTCAACCCATCTTTGCCTTTGAGTGGCGAGACCCAAACCAGGGGTTTAATGGATAACTCACTTGGATGCGACTGCTACACAGGTTCAAGAACTCCCCCATGATCTTTGATGAGGCTCTACACCAGGACTTGCAGGAGTATCAGGCCTTGCACCCGGGGATAAGCCTCCTACAGTATGTAGATGACCTGTTAATTGCCACTGAGGATGAGGGCACTTGTCTTCAGGCCACCAGAGATTTGCTCCTGACCTTGGACCAATTGGGGTATAAGGTCTCCACCAAGAAGGCTCAGCTCTGTGTCACAGAGGTAATGTACTTGGGGTACATATTAAGGGATGGGCAGAGGTGGCTGTCACCAGCCAGAAAGCAAGCCATTATGGGAATTCCAAGCCTGAGATCCCGCAGGCAGTTGCGAGAGTTCTTGGGATCAGCAGGCTTCTGCTGGCTCTGGATACCCAGGTTCGCCGAGCTGGCAAAAACCCTTGTATGAAGCCACTCGAGGAAATGAGTCATCCTTCTTATGGACTGAGACTCAGGAGAGGGCCTTTCAAGAAATTAAGAAGGCTTTATTGCAGGCTCCGGCCTTGGCCCTGCCAGATATACATCAGTCCTATCAGTTCTTTGTTGACGAACGAGTGGGAATAGTGAAGGGAGTCCTGACCCAAATGCTTGGGCGTTGGAAGAGACCTATGGCTTACTTGTTGAAAAAGCTTGATCCTGTGGCCTCGGGATGGCTGGGCTGCCTCAGAATTATCGCAGCCATGGCCTTATTGGTTAAAGATGCAGATAAGCTCACGCTGGGATAGTCCCTTATGGTCACCACCCCTCACTCAATTGAGGGGGTCCTTAAAAATCCCTCTGACTGATGGATGACAAATGCAATCCCCCTGACCAATGAATGACAATGCTTAGTTGACGCATTATCAGGCCTTGCTCCTTAATCCCCCTTGCATCCAATCCCCCTGACCAATGAATGACAATGCTTAGTTGACGCATTATCAGGCCTTGCTCCTTAATCCCCCTTGCATCCAGTTCCTCTGCTCAGTTGATGCATTATCAGGCCCTGCTCCTTAATCCCCCTTGCATCCAGTTCCTCTCCAGCACCACTCTCAATCCTGCCACTTTCTGCCAGAACCGGATCTTGAGGTCCTGCATGACTGCCTGGAGGTACTCTGCAGCTTACATGGGACTTGGGAAGACTTGACAGATGTTCCATGGCCCCACCCAGTCTTAATTCTGTTCACAGATAAAAGTAGCTTCATTAAGGAAGGAACCAGGTACGTGGGGGCAGCGGTCATCAGTCCATCATGGACAGTATGGGCCTCTTCCCTACCAGTTGGGACCTCTGCCCAGAGGGCTGAAATAATTGCCCTGACTCAGGCCTTAAAGCTAAGTAAAGACCAGACTGTTAATATTTTCACTGATAGCCATTACACTTTTGCTGCAGCTCATGTCCATGGGGCTATATACAAGGAGAGGGGGCTCCTTACAGCAGAAGAAAAGACTATCAAAAATAAACAAGCAATCTTGAAACTCCTGGAGGCCATATGGTTACCAAAGAGACTGGCCATCGTCCATTGTCCAGGGCACCAAAAAGGGGATTCACTGGAGGCACAGGGAAACAGGAGAACAGACCTAGCAGCCAGAGAAGCAGCCCTAGCAGCCTTGAACCTACTGGTTATTCTGTCTGAACCCCTCTTGCCAGAAGAGCCCTCCTACTCAGCTCAGGATGATCAAGATTTAACTTCCCTGAAAAATACCTAGATCAAAAATGGATGGAGATATGCTTCTGATGGGAGGCTCATTCTGCTGCATAAGCTGGCAGAGGACTTAATATATAAACTTCACAAAGGGACTCACCTAGGAAAGAGAAACTTACAGGAACTCCTGACTCCAAACCACATTTTCAATCTAACCAAAATGATTGAGAGCTGTCTTTCCAGATGTCGCTCCTGCCAGGTTCCTAATCCAAGAGGAAAAGTCATGTCCCCAGCCAGAAGGGAGAGGGACACTGCACCTGGAGTCCATTGGGATGTGGACTTCACTGAGATAAAACCTGGCAGGCAGGGCTATAAATATCTCCTAGTTTTTGTAGATACATTTTCAGAATGGGTTGAAGCATTTCCCACAAAGGGGGAGACTGCCTCAATGATGGTTAAAAGGTCATTGATGAACTAATACCAAGGTATGGACTCCCCTCTATGATCAGGTCAGACAATGGACCAGCCTTCATCTCTAAGGTAACTCAAGAGTTAATTAAAACACTGGGGACTAATTGGAAGCTACATTGCACATACCACCCCCAGAGCTCAGGGCAAATAGAGAGAATGAATCGGACCCTCAAAGAGACCTTGACAAATTTAACCCTAGAAACTGGTGATGACTGGGCAGGCTTCCTACCTTTTGCCCTATACTGGGTCAGAAACACCCCCTATACTCAAGGCCTAACACCTTATGCAATCATGCATGGCCGACCACCCCCTTTGCTTCCCAAGCTGCCTCCAGATGTGCTAATTGACTTGTCTGAATCCCAATTTCTTAAGTCCCTACAGGCCTTAAAGACTGCACAAGACAACGTTTTCCCCTTGCTGAGGCACATCTACGAACTGCCACCAGCCCAACCACACGGATTCAAGCCAGGAGACCTTGATTGGGTGAGATGGCACCACAAGGAGCCCCTCAGACCTTGATGGAAGGGGCCACACATCGTGATCCTCACCACCCCTACTGCAGTTAAGATGGCCAGTGTCCGGACCTGGATACATCACTTGCATTTAAAGCCTGCATCAGAAGATTGGTCAGACCAAGTTGACAAGAGATGGAAGGTCACATGGGTAAAAGACAATCCTCTCAAACTAAAAATCTCTGCCACACCATAACCCTTGTTGCTTTCTTATGTTTTTTAATAGAGCCTGCCCTAGCTAACTCCCCCCATGGACTCCAAAACCTCACTTGGGTAGTTAGTAGTACATCATCTCTTCCCACCTGGGACCTCCAGGCACCTGGTTTCCCAAGATTACATTCAACCTCTGCGACCTGTGTTGGGGGAAAAAAAAAAGAAAAAGAAAAAAAAAATTGAAATACCTTGATGAATGCTGTAAGAACTCTGCATTTTGATAGAAAACTCTGTTTAAAATGTTGATTTAGATTTACTTGCTAAGCTTGCCTGTTCTGCCTGATTGTATCTACCACACATGGATGATTAACCTAGTTGAAATGCTAAGAATTGAAGTGCTGTAAACCTCCTTCCTGGACCCTGGACCCCAGACTCAGTTGATTTACAATGTGTCCTGTAGGCCTGTTTGCACACACCAGATAACTGATAAGGAACAAAAGAGGGAGGTTGCGCCAGGCTTACACCAGATCTACCCTTCCTGGAAAAGATGTTTAACCGAAACTATAGCTTTTAGAAGATGTTTGAACAAAGTGTATGCTGAGGAATGCTTTTTGTGTAATGACTATGTGGGCCTATATAATCTGTATCTGAAACTGAATGGGGGTCGATCGTTCTGACCAGACTTGCATGTCTTGGGAAGCCGGCCGACCCCAGCTAGCTGGAAAGTAAAGACTCTGCTTGATTTTTACATCTCCAATCCCGTGTATTTGTTATCTGGAGGGGACCCATCGAGTCACGGACCCTAACA
>NW_008349529.1:1982938-1996615 GCF_000622305.1 Nannospalax galili
CATGGATTCAAGCCAGGAGACCTTGTTTGGGTGAGACGGCACCACAAGGAGCCCCTCAGACCTCGATGGAAGGGACCACACCGTGATCCTCACCACCCCTACTGTGGTTAAGATGGCTGGTGTCTGGACCTGGATACATCACTCGCATTTAAAGCCTGCATCAGAAGATTGGTCAGACCAAGTCGACAAGAGATGGAAGGTTACACGGGTAAAAGACAATCCTCTCAAGCTAAAAATCTCTGCCACACCATAACCCTTGTTGCTTTTTTATTTTTTTTTATAGAGCCTGCCCTAGCTAACTCCCCTCATGGACTCCAAAACCTCACCTGGGTAGTTAGTAGCACATCCACTGGAAAGATAGTGAACATCTCCTCCCACCTGGGACCTCCAGGCACCTGGTTCCCCAAGATTACATTCGACCTCTGCGACCTGCTTGAAGGAGCTTGGGAATCGTACACCCCATCAGGCACTGTAAATTATGCTTGCCAGTCTCCCCTTGGCCGAAAGAGGATGAAGGAACACCACTTCTATGTTTGCCCGGGCGACAATGGTGACCAAAGAAGTACTTATGGGGAGGCCAGGGGACTATTTCTGTGCTTTATGGAGCTGTGTGCTGCCCCATCACTACCGACTTGATCCAGGTAACTGTGGTCCCAGGCCTAACCCTTTGGCAAAACCCCAATTCGAGGGACCCTATTCCTCCTCTAGATGCAATCCTATCTCCTTGAGCTTCACCCCGAAAGGAAAGAAACTTAAAAACCTTCAAAATGAATTGATGGGCGAACTTGGGGCCTCAGGTTATACACCACAGGAACTAATCCAGGCATACTTTTTTCAGTCTGTCTTCAGGTGGGTCCAGTCTTGGGGACCCAGATGGGGCCAGCTCGACAATGTTACAGCCTATAGGACGACCAACACCAGCCTTAACTATTTTTAAACCTGTTGAGAGGCCAGCTCCTAGCCAAATTGTCCAACTGGATAAAACTGCTACTTTGCCCACACCTAGATCCACACCCCCCAGAGATCCTATGAGTCCAAGAGCCCTTGCAGCCATCCCCTGGGCTTACGAATCTTCTAAATGCCACCTTTATTGCTTTAAATAATACTTCCCCTAACCTTACTATCCATTGCTGGTTTTGCATGGACCCGAGCCCTCCCTTTTATGATGGGTTAGCTCTCCCAGGAAATTATGTTATCACTTCTGACCCCACTGCCTGTAAAATCCCCCCCCCCCCGCCTACAGGGAGAAGGGGGCTTACCCTTACCCAAGTGTGTGGAAAAGGGCTATGTGTGACTCCCTCACATAATATTGTCCCCCCTTCTTACCAACATCCATGTAACTCTGTTCAAGAGATAGAGGCTACTGCACCTAACCCATATATGGTGCTCCCCAACTCCACTTGGTGGGCCTGTACCTCTGGCTTAAATACATGCCTCCACTCATCCATTTCAAACCAGACCAGGGATTTTTGTGTACTAGTGCAGCTGGTTCCCCATCTATATTATAAAACAGACATAGAAATGGAAACCAGAGTCTCAAAAGAGTCTAGACTTCATAGGGCCATAGGAACCACTGCAGTCATCTTGTCTACTCTACTCGGGGTCAGGATAACCACTGCAACTGGTCTGGGGGCTTCAGAGCTAGTCCTCCAGGATAAACATTATCACCTTCTTAGGCCATAAACTTAGACATACAATCATTAGAAACATCTATCTGCCACCTTGAAGACTCTCTATCCTCTTTAGCTGAGGTAACCTTACAAAATAGGAGAGGGCTGGATTTATTTTTTCTAGAAAAAGGAAGACTCTGTATTGCCCTAGGGGAACAGTGCTGTTTCTATGTTAATCACTCGGGAGTTATAAAACAGTCTTTGGCTGAGGTCCGTAAAAGACTTAAGGAAAGAGAAAACAAACCACTAAATCAACAAAATTGGTACGAATCCCTATTTGGTCCTCATGGTTAACAACTTTGATCTCAGCAATAGTCGGACCTCTCCTCTTACTCCTATTAGCAGTAACCTGTGGCCCCTGTATTCTTAATACCTTGCTCAAATTCATCCAAGAATGGATACAGACAGTCCAACTGATGGTACTGCGTTCGCAGTATATTCATTTAAATCGAGACCCCGAGCCTTACGACAATATAGAAATGGTTCCACAGCCCTAAATGCGCCATCTAACTGCTTCTTTCCACTTCTGTAATTTGCTTGGCTTAAAGATTTAACCCTTGCCATAACTCTAGGGGGGAATGAAGAGCCAGAATGCTCTGACTCCATTTTGGCTAGCTTCTTTAGACAAGCCCAGACAAGCTCAGGCATATTGTACATGTAAAAGCCTTATAAGGTATGAACAAAAACTTCTGACTCTAGAAGATATTAGTCAGCGCATTCCAATGTCCTGAAGACAGCCCCTACCAATCAAGACTTTCCCCGTTACACAGGATATGGGGACATCCAATTAAGACTTTCCCCGTGTACAGGATATGGGGACATCCAATCAAGACTTTCCCTGTACACAGGATATGGGGACATCCAATTATTTTTAAAAATGCTTGGCGCACACGGGTTTCTGTGGATTGCCTCAATAAAAGCTCCTGCCTGCTATTGTTCAGGGCCAGACTCCATCTTTGGCTTGTGAAGTCTGTGCCCAGCTAGCTGCCATTTGGTTGTTGTCCTTTTTTACTTTAAATTCTTGAATAAACTTTTTGTACAATCTTTGGGTATCTGTGGGAATTAGCCTCGATTCTTGAACCCTAACAGTGATAAGCAAGGTAGTGAGATGGGAGAAAATGTAAACTGAAAAGAAAGTGAGCAATGGGCATGGTACCTTCTAAGTACTGAAAATGCTCCGTATTAGTTCAGTGTCCAGATTCTTAAAAGCAGCACAGTCAAAGGAAAACATATAACCAGGATGAGAAAGAATGGATTGGATCATTTTCTAAATGTGATTATAAATATGTCTCAGCTTGCACATTGAAAAGTAAAGGCATTAGACAAGAAAAAAATTTTCTCACGTAAAAAGAAGTCTTGAGTGAGAAAAGTGTTAGAAGCCTTGATCTAAAAAGCAGAGGGAAAAAAAGAGGGAAAGAGAGGAGAAGAAGTCAGATGTCTCCCAGCTGCAGGAACCCAAGCCTGGAGCAGGCTCAGTTTTCAGAGATGAGTCAGAAAGAAGGGGAAAGGGAACTGAATCAGAGCTTCATGCTACCTGGGAACTTTAAAGATCATTAGGTTGGGCTCAAAGGGACCAGTGGCTTTTGTTCGCTGTAAACTAAAAAGTCCGAGATCTAGAAGAGAGATGGGGTTCATCTCCAGGAATGGAGTATAATGGAGAGATAAGAAAGAATAAAGTTTTACCTTGTCTGTTTGCCACTACTCTGTCTAGCATGTAAATGAAATGACTGTGCCAATGTGAAGTAAGTAACAGGAGAGCATAAAGGTATTCTTAGAAACTAAAAAGATGTTAGTAGAATTTAAAATTACCATATGAGTTAAAAAAAATCACCAGGTGCACCTGTCTGTAGTCCCAACTACTTAGGAGGCTGAGGCAGGAAGATTGTTGGAGGCCAGAGGTTTGGGCCAGCCGAGAAACATAGCAAAAGCCTATCTCAAAAAAAAAAAAAAAAAAAAAAAGTGGGACTTACTGAAAATCAGTGGGCACTTAGAAAGTCTACAATCTGACCCCATGATAGGATACTGGAAAACAAGATCTAAAAAGATAAAGAAGGAAGTAACCACAGAAGCAGCGTAAGGAATCTTCCTAGAATTAAAAACATGAGTTTGCAAATTAAGAATGTTCACTCACACATGCATTCATTCATTCCTTGAGTACGTGAAAGCACCTACTATGTGCAGAGTTCTGTTCTGGAACTACAGCTGAGACTAAGACAAAGTCTCTACTGTGGAACATACACTGTATTGGGCAGAAAGGGGTAACAAAGAAAAAGTAACAGGAAGTGCCAGGGGGTGCCAGACTTTTTTTTCTTTTTGAGGCTCTAGGGATTGAACTCAGGGTCTTGCACGTGTTAAGCAAGCACTCTACCGTGGAGCTACATGGCCAGCCCATTTACATCACCAGCCCTCAGGTGGTGATAATTACATAAAGCAACCCAAGGAAAATGAACATGAGCTGGTAAGGAGAGCAGGAAACACTGCTGTTTTAGACGAGGTGGTCACAAAAGGCCTCTCTGATAGTGACATTCCAGAAGAGAGAAGTGACAGATGCTGATATGTTGACAGCGTAAGCACAGTGAGGCCAACTTTCTTTGTCCATGTTGTTTACTGATAAAAAAAAACAACTGCCTAAGAACAGTTCCCACCGCATAGAAAGCACCCAGCAAACGTTTATTAAATGAGTGAATCCAGATGTGAGAGAGCTGCATATGCAAGGGGTCCTGAGATGAGAGCATCCTTGGCTTGTGCAGGAACAGCAGCGCATGCTGGAGATGAAGCTCAACTGGTTAGAGTGCTTAGGGAGCCTGCAGAAAGCCTTGGATTCAGTCCCCAACATTAGCATAAACCAGGCGTGTTGTCCACACAGGCCTGTAATCCCAGTATTTGGAAGACGGACAAAGGAGGATCAGAAGTTAAAAGTCATCCCCAGTTACATAGCAAATTCAATGTCAGCCTGGAATACTTGAAATCCAACTAAAATAATAATAACAAGATCAAACTTGCTGGAAACTTGGCTCAGTGGTAGAGTACTTGCCTAGACTGCACAAGGTTCTGGGTTCAATTCTAAGTACCACCAGAAAGCAAATAAATGAAACTTATTTTTTTAAAAAGAGTACTGACAGTGCACACAAAGCTGAGAAAGCCTGGAAGAAATCTTAAGTGGAGATCTTTACATTTTTTTCTTGTTTTATTTTTATTTTATGTGTACAAGTGTTATGCCTTTAAGTGCGCCTGTGTCATGCAATGCCTGCAGAAGACAGAAGAGGGCGTCAGATCCCCAGGAACTGGAGTTACAGATGGTTGTTAACTTCCATGTGGGTGCTGGGATTTGACCCTGGTACAAGAACAGCCAGTGCTCTTAACCACTGATCCATCTCTCCAGACCCAGTAGGTAGAGATTTTGAATGCCATGGCAAGGACTTTGGATTGTATTCTGGGACATGTCATGATACAATCTGCCTCGTTAAAGAATTACACTAGTTTTGGGAAGGAAATCAGACTGTAAGGGGGCAAAGGTGGGACCCAAAAGATGACACTAATTGAGACAATGTAGATCAGTAGCCAAGAGTAAGGTAGTAACAGTGGAGAAGTGATCGGGTTATTGATAAATCCTAAAGATAGAGCAGACACGGCTTATTGATAAATTAAATACTATGTATAAGGAAAAGAAGAGAGAAAGGTAAAGCCAGTGATTGTCATCTAAACAACTAGAATCGATGGGGAAACAAGAACCAGGCAGAAAGTGAGAATCAAGAGTTTAGATTTATTCAATTCTAGATGCTTACAAGACATACAGATTAGAGACTGCATGAATATTTCTTTGCTAAATAAATAAATTCAGGGAGAAAATTGTATACTCAAGTATATTCTCCAAAACATCTCTCTCAAGCACCCAATGAGTGAGCAGATTTTAGGGTCCTCTTTCGGCCATGACAGTCTAGTGGTCCTCTCCTCACAGCTAGAAGCACTAGTGAGTCTCTCCTCCTGAGAGCCCTACAGGATCCCACACACACTCTCTTCTCCCTCTATATCGCATCCTCCCTCTGTTCTCCAGCTTCCTGAGGCCTAAGTATGTTATGTAGGTGATGGCAGATGTGACAAAGCAACATTTCATTTGGTCACTCGGTTCTTCACTTTGCAGACTGAACATAGTCACTTCCCACTCCAGTTGTGGATGAAGCTTTCCCGCCTCAACTCTGACTTCCATCTCCATCTCCATCTGCTTAGCAAGTCGGGCCCTTCAACTTTGGCCAGCTCTCTGATCTCTTTCAGCCTCCCTGCGGCTCTGCACCATCTCTTGCAGTTGGCTTCTCACAGCATCTCGCCCAATTGCACTTTTCCTCCTTCAGAAAGTGTTCCTGGACTTATAATGAGCCCTCTGTGCTGGTAACTCCCCTCCGTAACCTTCAGTATCATCTCCTGTCAGAGTCTGGATGTCCTAAGAGGTGGCAAGCAAAGCAGCATTCTAGCACAAGCACTGGATTCGGATGGCTCGCATTTTAGCCGGTTTAACTGTGTAAACTCAGAGGCATATTGAACTTCTCATCCTTTGAAAAATGAGGATAGCGGTAGTACCCGTCTCCAGCAAGTCCCATGAGATGAAGTGAGTTCATGAAACACAGTGTCTGGCACACAGTATATAATAAAGGTTCACTGTTATTATAGGAGGTCAAACTTTTATCACAAACTCAATCCTCGGTTCCTCGCCCCACCATCACCCCTTTAATCAGTTCTCTTCCCATTTCCCCATTGTCTCTAATTCTAATCCTCACAGAGCTGAACCTGTGTAGTCACCTTTAACTTGACCCATGCTCCAAATCCACTACCCAATCAGTCAGCAGGTAGGCCTTGCTAACTTTCCTACTACCTCTCTGTCCAGGTGTAGCCCCAACTCCTTACACTAGGATAGCCAGAACAATATGTGGGTGAGTCAGTCAGTCAGTCAGTCAGTCAGTCAGCATCCATGGACTCAGATCTCTACTCCCAACATTGGAAATCTTTAGATCCCAATAATTATCCCTTCCTTCACTCAAAAATCTGTGTTCCCTGTTTCATTCCCATCAAGTGAAGAATCATCCAGGCAAAGCCTGATGGGGTGGTATAGGCCTGCATTCCCAGTTATTCCAGAGGCCGGGGCAAGAGAATCTCAAATTCAAGGTTTATCGGGGCTACAGAGCAAATTCAAGGCCAGCCTAGTCAACTTAATTTGACTCTGCCTCAAAATAAAACATGGAATTCTAAAGAGGCTTGGGAAGAATAGCTCAGTGGTAGAGTGCTTACCTGACATGTGTGAGGCCCCAGGTTCAAGCCTCGTACTGACGGATTAAATAAAAAGCCCCCACTCAGTGCTGTGTTATTTCCTTCACTTCCCCTGCCCTGTCCTGCCACTGCCCCAAGGCCATGCTGTACTTCCTGGGCCGCCTGTTTTCATGCATGTTCCTATGTGACTCATGCTCCTCACCTTCTTCCTCCTGTGTCAGCCCACCTGTTCTGCTCAGTTCAATCTCAGCTTTCTCCTGAGGCAAACAAACCCTCTTGACCTCATTCTTTCATGAGTACCTGAAACCAACATGTGCTCCTGACCACATATTGCAGCATATCTCTGTGCGTAGTTTCAATATGCAGTCATTTTGTGCATATTATATGATCCTAGAAATTTGTGATGTTTCCTAAACTTTGGGGCCCTGCTCTGTCCTCCCCTACACTGTACCTGGCAAAGCCATAAATATTTGGGAGTCAGAAAACTTTGGTGGTAATAATGATAATATACAACATATTACAAGCTTATACATTGTTCTAAGACATTTTACATATGTTAATTTGCTTTGTTCTCACAATAATTCTATGAGGTAGAAATATTACTATCCACATTTTTAAAAAAAAATTTTTTTTGGTCTTTTTGAGACAGGGTCTCCCTGTAGCCCCAGCTGGCCTAGAACTTGCTATGTAGATCAGGCTGGCCTTGAGATCTGCCTGCCTCTGCCTCCCGAGTGTTGGGATCAAAGGTATATGCCACCACACCCAGCTTATTTATTATTTTTATTTTATCTGTATGAGTGTATTGCCTGCATGTTATGTTGTACAATGCCCACAGAGGTCAGAAGAGGGCATCAGATCCCCTGGAGTTACAGTTGTAAGCCACCATGTGGATTCTGGGAACTGAACCCACATCCTCTGGTAGAGCAGCCAGTGCTCTGAACCACTGAACTACCTCTCCAGCACTTGGTATCCATATTTTACAACTGAGAAGACTGAGCCCCAGGGAGGTCAAGGAACTTGCCCGTGATTAACCACTAATGCCAAGTAATCCTTACATGTTGAGATATAGGAAGATAGAATCCAGAAAGACTGCATCATAAAAAATACACTGAAAAGAAATCCAAGGACTCACTCCCTCTCCAGTGACATAAAATAACTATATTTCTGGGTTTTAAACTGAAAGTAATGAGGAGAGATCATACTGTTTTAAGATGCAATTTATCATGTCTTTATGTCTCTGGCTCTAAATTAATCACAGAACACACTTTATAAAGATATGATACCCTCTCCCCATTTTGTGGATGGGGTCACTAGAATTACATTGAGAGCCCACCCAGTCATAGTCATTAGTCTGCTATGAACTAAGTAACCCCCTCAATTGGCAGCTGTCCTGCCCTGAAGGAAGGCACACGTGATGTGGTATGCTCTAAAAAGCTCAAGCTTCTCTTCCTTTCTTTGTCATAAGGAACGGTTTTAAATATGCACAAATAATGAATCACTACACTATAACCCATGTCTCCATTAAAATAAATCAGGTGTTTTCCCAAAGTGGCAGCTTAGCCACACCTACGTGAACTTCAGGTCTTCACTCTAGAAGCAAGTGTGAGGGTCTGAGTGATCCCCAGATGCTGACTGAGCTGCCTGCCCTCTAACTAACAGCCCAAAAGCTGGGTTCCTGCCTCACACTCATCGCCTCCTAAGTGTGGAGGAGAGACTACAACTGGTCTCCAGTGAAAGGCTGAGTTACTGAGTCACAGGGTTGAACAAATCGGTCATTTTCCTGTAACCCAACTAGGAATTTATACCTCTTGGCTTTTTGTTAATGAAGGAGGAAAAAGCAGTGGCTTGTTACCTCAGAAAACTCTGCCCAGTAAGAAGCTGGCATTCCAGGATGTCTGCCCTGGTTACCTCTGGCTTCGTGGAGGCTTGCAAATCTAGTTTAAAAGTGCTTGAAATGGTTAGCTTTGCTAGAAAAAACATTGCTACATAAAAATGTTATTCCCAACTCAATGGTATTCAAATATGTTTTTGTAAGCTCGGATGAATTCCATATGGGTGAAGACTTCAGATCTGATTTTAAATGGTGATTGAGATCATTTTAAATAGTAGTCATCTGTGGCATTCTACCTCCAAGAGGGTACTGTTGTGAGAGGATGTTTCAACTGTCACATACGTTCTCAACTGGCATTCAAAGTTGGTTAGTAACTGTCTGGTCCTAGCATTTCTTCTCCCTTCATGGCTTCTATCCTCCAATGCTCCCAGAAGAGACTTGAGGCACTACAAACTCCAAAGGCAGCAGACAAATCAGCAGAAGCAGATGTGCACTGTGAGAGAAAAGACAGTGCAGTTCCCCTGAGACAGACGTGTGCGACGTAACCATGGTTTTTAATCTCCTCAGATACACTCTCTGTACCTGTGCATGGCTTGTACAGTATGTTCAAAGGAAACACGGTAATAGCTAACAGCTGGACTCTATCTAGCACTTTCCTATCAAGTACCTTTTACTTCACAGCTTTCCAGAACAAAGAGCATCCCTGATGTTTAAGCCCAGAAGCTTGATTTATAAACTTAGCGTGATGAACTTTGTCAAAATATATCTACCAATCGCTTACACCATAATATATGAGTGGACTGGCTATGGATGACAGGCTGGAACTTTCAATGTGTTACCTTTCTCTTAGTCCTGGGAATTGTCATTTCAGCTTTGCTTTTCTTTCAATAGCTGCTATTTAGCAGGGTGCCATAAAGATAGCCATCACCATCTGATTTCTTTGAAGCTATTATTCACACAGTAAAGTAGGATCATATCTTTTATTTACCTTGGCAAAACAGAAAGGACTCTATCATTGGCTTAACACCTGTGTGTTCTCCCTCATTATAGCCAATACTTAAATTCAATGCTGTACTGTACAATATTTATGTGTAATCATTACAGTCCTTCTGGATATATGAATGTCAAAGCATTTATTCCACAAGATAGCCAACAACCAAGTGTAAGTAAGACTCTCACTGGTCCCATAGGACTGGACTATGAGTCATTTTCCTTTCTTACCTAACTGGCACAGATAAATAGCAACTGAAAAGCATCTTGTCTCTTGAGGTGTATTATTTCATTCAATTACCATAAGATACTACTGAAAGTATTCACTTTCAGATTTCATAGGGCCGTGCACAGCTCAGGAAGGTCAAACAGATTCCAGAAAGCACCTGGTACACAGAGAAGCCCTACTGCAGAGTTCAGAACCTCTTAAGGAAATAGGGTAAGCAAAATCATCCTCATGAGTCACCTGCCTGAGAAACTGGAGCCAATGGGACCTCAACAGCACTATGGCTCCAAGCAATGACACTGTCTATTGTTCTCAGGTTCATTTCCCTCCCTAAATCCTGTCACCTGCTTCTTCCCTAGGGAGTGAGTTAATAGGTGATTGTTAACTCTCTCAGCGAGTCCATCTGGTTTACAGAAATTTATCTCACAAATAGTAGCAGGCTGAAAGATGAGAAGAACAGCACAAAGTGGTCTTCCTCCTATAAGTTCACTCCTCCCAACTTTGTGAAAGAAAGTATTAGCTTCCCCATCACTGAAAATACCAACCTATAAAGTAACGAAGCCTTCCAAAGCATTCAAATATGGGCTAAATTGAACTGATGTTTATCCAGCATGGTTCTGGTATTTTGTTCCGCCTTCATTTCTTAAGAAACTTCTTTTCTTAATCTTTATAACCTAGAGGTAGTACAAATCATTTAGGCATTTCAAAACATAAGGATGCATTCACAGCATGAACAAAGATCAGAGAAGTCTTTATTTTTCCCTGTATATTCCTGCTGAATATTTCAAAAAGCAGCAAGAGTTGTGGTACTTGCTTGTTTTCTGTGAGTCAGATTTATGGTTCTCTCTTCCCCTAATCTGTAGCTAGAACAATGTTTCACAAACTATGTGCTCTGGAGGTGAAAAACCAGACACTGGAGAGTCATCTGCCTTGGCTAGAATCCCGATTCTACTATACTATCTGCAGAAGCTTAGGAAAGTTACTTAATCTCCACCTACCCCAGTTTTCTCATTTGTCACATGGGGATAAAAATAGTGCCTATGGGTTGGGGAGACACCCTGCCCACCAAGCATGAGGACTTGAGTTCAGATCCCTGGCACCTATGTAAAAGCTGCATGTGGTGGTGTACATCTGAACCCCAGCTCTAGGGGAGGGGGGTGGAGACAGGTGGGGCCCTAAAGGTCATTGGCCAGCTGGCACAGCCAAATCGATGAGCTCCAAGTTCAGTGAGAGACTCCGACTCAAAAAAGAATACAGAGTGATCAAGGAAGACAACTGAAGCTGACCTTTGCTCCAGCATGCACATGCATCCACATGAATATACCACACACACACACACACACACACACACACACACACACACACACACACACATGAACAGGTACCCACCCACATCCGCATCTACAAGATTAATCATAACAATAAACACCCAGCATCAATCCTGGCCTCCACACACCTTTACACACATACACATAACATACCATACACACAAAACACACAGAGACACACAAGATAGTGCCTAGTTTGTGGGATATGTATGAGTCCATTTAGCTAATATAATGAAGTAGTTCAAAATAGCTGGCTGATTATAAGTGCTAGATATTGTCGTTATTATGTCTATAAAGCACTGTTTTGTTCTAAGAGATGTTCCCAAGGAATCAAAAGTCTACAGTCAGGTAAGATTGAAAATACTTCACACTGACATATTTCATCAGATCTGCAATCAATTATGTACTACCATGAAAGAAAAAACACAGTAGGGCACAATCGTTTCCTGGGGAATTTTCCTGACTTTAGTGGTATTGCCCCCTTGGCATGTGGCAGGCAATCTTTTTGCACTGACTTTAATAACAAATATGGTGTCAACTATGGTGATCTTCTTTTCTTAAATTCTTTTAAGAATTTGGCCATTGTGTCCAAAAATTATGGAATTACAATGCAGTGGCTTAAGTATTTGTGTCCTCTTAAAATGCATTTGTTAAAATCCTAACCCTTGGGGGCTAGAGAGATGGCTCAGTGGTTAAAAGCACTTGTTCTTACAGGTTCAGTTCCCAGCACCCACATTCAGTGACTCACAACTGCCTGTCACTCCAGTTCCAGGGTCTCCATTGCCTTCCTCTGGCTTCCACAGGTACCTGCATGTACATATTGCACATGCATACATGAAGACACACACACGCACACACACACATATATATATACATGTAAATCTTTTTAAATGTCAAAATATCTTAACCCTTAAGGTAATCTTATTATAAGGTGGGGCCTTTGGAAGGTGACCAGGTCTATGAATGGGACTAGTGCCCTTTAAAAGAAAGCTAAGATCCCTTACTTTTTCCCACTGTGTGAGAGCGAGAACCATATCTCCTTCCAATCATCAAATCTTCCAATGCCATAATCTTGAACTCCCCAGTCCCTCAATTTCTTTATGAGCTTATGGTATTTTGTCATAGCAGCACAAACAGACTACAGCATGTATCTTACACTTCAATGGTGAATGGTTGTTCCCCTGGGCATCACTGCTCTGTTACTATGCCTTTTAGCATAGACTGTAAGCCATTTCAACACCAAATCATGTTGCCATCACTATGAAGGCATTTTAAAGAACAAGGAAGTATCACTGCAATTTGTGCTAGGTATGTGCCTTCCTTAGTTGATATGCTGACAGGAGAAAGCTATGACCAAGTCCAGTGTGCACAGGTGATGATGACCACAGCACCACCACTGCCCAGGTCTCAGCCATCATAAGACACCATTAACTGAAAGGCACCCTAGCTTCAGGGATGGGAAAAATATAAACTGTGAGTGTTACTTAGAATGTAATATTTATGCCCCCTTTGGGGGCTTCTCAGTACTCATTAGCATATTAAAGATGCAAGGAAGTCCTGACATAAAGAAACTATCTTCCCTGATTTAATCCAGTGGACCTAGATGCCTCTCTATAAATCACACCTACCAACATGAAGGGGTGTACTGAAACAAAATCTAAAAGTGTGAGCAAAACTGAGGAATCAGAAAGATCTTGCCAGGTGCTTTATAATCAAGCAGCAGCCAAGAGACAAAAGATTGACCTGGTGTGTGGAATCAAGGACAAAATTAACCTCCACAGAAATGCCAGAGACTGGTGAGGAGTCAGTATTTCCACAGTACTTGAAAACACTTGCCTTTACATAACAAGAAACAATGCCAGGCAGGAGATACCTTCCTTTGAGTTATTGGCCAGGGGGGCCCAAGAAACTCCCAGACAGTAACCTAGCATAGAACTGGGAAAATGAACAGCAGACCCCAATCTTATCTAAAGAAATATTGGCAACTGCTTGCTGCTAGATGAGAAAGAGCTGATCTTCCTAAAACAAGAACTCTAGATAGGCTGACTAGATTCAGCGGATGGACAAGCACTGGGGAACAGCTGGGGGCACCAACACTTTGGACAGTAACAGGGATGACAGAGCATATGGGCTCCAGTGGGAAGCAAGTGGGGAGCTATGGCAGGGAGCCCTTTGGAATGTGTGCATGTATATCAATAAGATTGTTTGGGATGTTCTATATGAAATACACACAAAAAAATCAACAAATAAAAAAATGAGTTATATTTGATAAAGAAGCATAAAAATTGGCTTCATGTTAATTAGTAGAGGTGAAAAACATTACCATTGAAATCAACCTTATGACTTTATATCCATGCTTAGGTGCCAAGGATC
>NW_008349529.1:1996652-2035466 GCF_000622305.1 Nannospalax galili
GACGCATGTTAGTTGCATTAAAAATGAATTTTTACGTATGAAACAGTGTATTTTAAAATGAAATTGAAATTTTTTTAAAAAGGTTAACGCCTCATTCAATTTTATGTCTTCTAGGGTTTATACTGAGTACAATATTGTATAACTATCAATTCAACCATAAACGTAAAAATTTACAGCCAATTTTGAAAGACTAGCATTTTAGCTCTGGAAATTGTTATTGAATGCATCAATGCTGCTGTAATGAAATGCTTCTTCTAATTATGTGGTTATTAAATTTAAAAAAAAAAGAAAGAAAGAAAACACTTGCCTTAAGAGACATCAAGCTGGAACTGACCTGAAAACTTCCTCCCTACTGACCAGCTTTATAGTGCCAGAAGGTGCTATGCAGGCCACTGGAGGAGAAAAAATATCAATGGTAACCCTACAGCCAACCTGCATGCTACAGTACCAGCCTGCCAGGCAAGACATGTCCACTGGTACAATGCGATGTGGAAGTTAATGCGGTAATCAACTGCTTTTGGATTGGACTCAGTGGATTATTAACATGAAAAAAGAGAAGACACAAAGTGGGGGAGGGGATATATTAGGGTGCCTGCAGAACATGGGAAGGAGGAGTTGGGGTACATATGATCAAGTTGCCTTGTTTACATATATGAAATTGTCAAAGACTAAATAGAAGACAGTATTTTAAAAAGAGAGAAGAAAGCACTTGCCTTGACCCCAGCCTAGAGGAGTTAGGAAGAACTAACTCCTCAGGAGAGGCCATTTCAAAATTCTAGTTTTTTGTTTTGTTGGTTTTGGTGGTGGTGGTGGTGGTTTGCCTATTAAAGGACAAACTTTATTGAGCCCCTCAGTTCTAATTCTCTTTCTCCTGAACAGTCTTAGCTCCTCTTACCCACCCAGAAAAATAGGGAACACTTCACAAATTTGTATGTCATTCTTGCAATAGGGGCCATGCTAATCGTCTCTGTATCATTCTAATTTTAGTGTATGTGCTGTCAGAGTGAGCACCCAAAATTCCAGTTAAAGAAATGAGTATGTAGGGCTGGAAAGATGGCTCGGCAGTTAAGAGCACTGACTGCTCTTGCAAAGGACCTGGGTTTGGTTCCCAGCACCCACATGACAGCTAACAAGTGTCTGTAACTACAGTTCCAGGGGATCCAACGCCCTCTTCTGACCTCCATGGGCACTGCACAACATGGGTGCACTTACATACATGCAGGTAATACACTCATACATAAAATAAAAATAATAAAAATTTTAAAAACAAATTAAAAAAACAAAATGAGTGTGTGTGTGTGTGTGTGTGTGTGTGTGTGTGTGGTGTGCACACACATCACTGTATCTGCAAAAGTAATTATGGAACTATGTTGAATCATCTGCAAAAATACAGTGACAGCACTGCAAAAGCCATGGTATTATTGTTCGCATGCGGTTGAGCGATGTGCATATGGCATCACTATGGCCCGTGTGGAGCTGGGATTTATCCAGCTTATTTTGGATATTTTATTCAGGTTAAATCTGTAAGGCTTCCTTTCTTAAGAAACTTTCCTTCTTGTGTTTTCAAGTGTGTGTGTGTGTGTGTGTGTGTGTGTGTGTGTGTCATTCTATGTGTGACAGAGAAAGAGACAGATGAGAACTGGCACAAGAGAGCAAGTCACTGGGCAAGGAGAAAAAGAGGGTTCATGGGAACACCAAAGACCCTGCTTCCAACCATCTAGGTGAAAAGTGCCCTCCCTACAACATCCCCAGACCCTTGAACTGGGGGTCAGCTGACTGGTGTGTGTGTGTGTGTGTGTGTGTCTTTCTATGTGTGACAGAGAAAGAGACAGATGAGAACTGGCACAAGAGAGCAAGTCACTGGGCAAGGAGAAAAAGAGGGTTCATGGGAACACCAAAGACCCTGCTTCCAACCATCTAGGTGAAAAGTGCCCTCCCTACAACATCCCCAGACCCTTGAACTGGGGGTCAGCTGACTTTCAAGCACTCTCTAGACTCACTCATGCTGGGGCTTGAAATCCAGCTAGAACCACTCTGAGCAGACAATTCTAAAGACAAGCACACTTGTCCTCAGGGTACCCACTTCAAAGCCACACTCGTAGCTCTTTCTGCCTGTCAAAGAAGCTACTGGGTAGTGCCTACACTTTTGTACGGCTTCTCAAACATTGCCGGTCTTGAGAGGTGTCAGACACTCAACTGTGTAGCCTCCTGTTAGGAAAGAGAAGCTAAAGGGACAGCAAACGTTTTAAAGGGGGCTTATTGAAAGGAAGGGAAAAACCATTAAATTGCCATAGCTTCCCTGAGTTTTTCATACTAAGTGACTCAGAAGGGGGTTCAGAGAAAGGGAGGAGATAATTCAATACTGAAAACAGCTACTGGAAACCAATTCCGGATGCTCTTAAGGCTTGTGACTGTTTTTCATGATTGCAGGGACAGGTCTCTGCATTAGCTGATAGACAAACACTACTTAGTATAACATGAGAAAATTCATTAGCTAATTAATATGCCTATAGTTCCAGGTTAAATGCTGTGCAAAGGATACCTTGTCTTTACATGCCAAATACCTTTCAAGATAACAGAGTGTCAGATTGTTTCTCCAAATTCAATTCAGTCACAAAGTGTTTATTATAGAAATAACCTAGAGCCAGGTGTGGTGGTACACACCTGCAATCCCAGCACCCAAGAGGCTCAGGTGGGGGATGGTAAATTCAAGGTAAATAAGAGGCCCTATCTCAACAAACATTAAAAAGAAGTAGTATAAAATCCATTTCATTCTCTGTAGATAGAAAACCATCACTATTGATTTGATGTTATATATCTTTAGGAGTTAGAGGAATGTACTTTGACAATCTTTATTTATTTATTTATTTATTGTCTTTTTTTGAGACAGGGTCTCCCCCATAGCCCCAGCTGACCTGGAACTCCTTATGTAGACCAGGCTGGCCTCAAACTCACAATGATCTGCCTGCCTCTGCCTCCCGAAGGCTGGGACTAAAGGCGTGTGCCACCACGCCCAACACTTATGACAATCATTTAATCATTGACGCACAGACATTAAAACTTGGGTAATTAGTAGCAGTGAGTTGCTGACATTAAGTTGGCTTGGCTTCTTCATGCAGACATTAATAGGGACAAAGAACAACTTGTTGAAGCAGCAAATATTGTTCCCACATGCAAGGTGGAAAGATAGATAGAAGAAAACAAAGGGAGGGTGGGCCATGCCATCCAGAACCATGACTACAAGGATGCAGAATAATGTGGAGGGAAGATGCAGGGGGGGTAAGGGCCACAAGACAGGAAAAGTTTGGTGATAAAGGCATCTGCCTAGCAGTGAAGAATGTGAAGATGTGAAGAACAGGGAGCTAGGCACTTTGGTGGCAGTCTCTGGGGCTGCCTGGAAGATGGAGAGGACCCAAAGAGGTGGATACATCATTGGTTTCCATGGTAATGACTAGACTGTCACCATCAGAGCATGATGATTTCAGATGACTTCAGAACAGGCAATACTAACATCGCCTCCCCAGTCCCTCCCAAGGCTCTGGGGGTTCATTCATTCATTTTCACAACACTTGTAAAGTGTGGAGTCTTATCCATTTTATTTGAGAGATTAAGAAACTGAAGCGGGAGCAACCTAAGCAGACACAATGCCAGAAAGAGTGTATTTCATTCTCAAAGCATAAACTCATAGGAAAATTAATATGAAGACTGCTTTATTGCTGCTGGTGGTAATATGATGAGTATTTTGAATAAATCCTTTTTACAAGACACATTATCATTGTTTATAGGAAACAAATCCTGTTTCCAAAAAGGGTCTTCTATTTCTCCTTTGCCTACATGAAAGAAAAGACAAATTTTTTTATCTGATCGACAGCTCAGCACTGCTTTCCAAAATTTTTTCATCAGAAGCTGTTGGTCTGTCATCCCCACATGTTTTTATTGCAAATGACATCTTGAGGGGGCTTTTTCTTTCCCTGGGCTTTGTGTCATGTTAGTCTCTTTAATTCATCTGTCCCCCTATAACCCTCCTTCAAACACACCCTCACAGCCAGGGTTGGGACCTGTGACTGTTCATGTATAATACACAGCAGGACACTAACAGCCATGGAGGAGTCTAGAGTGCCGCTAGGAGGCTTTGGAATCAGACATGCTGGGCTTCCAGCAGAGTGACCTGGAACAGCTTTCTCTAACCGAATTTTCTCCATCCGTAAAATAAGATTATGTTAGTATGAGTTTCTTCAGGCTATTGTGAGAATAAAACTGGGTAATACATAGAAAGCGTTTATCAAGGGTTATTGCTGATGCTGAGGTTATGAAAACTTAGGAGTCCCCCCCCTTTCATTCACATTTTATTTCACAGTTCTCACCTTGGCTCAGAAGCTTCTTTTGGGGAGTTTTCTCTGTTCCTGTCTTGAGGAAAATGAGAAAAAATGCTCAGAAAGTTTGTCCATGCCCAACATTGGTTAGGGCTTCAGGAAGTAGCTGACAGTCTACAGATCCAAGGTCAAAAATTTTATAGGCATTTCCTCACTACAAACCAGCCAAACTTGAGCAACGGTTGCACAGCTCAGACCCTTAATTTTCTCTTCTGTGGAATGTCATTTAAAATACCTACTACATGGGGACCTTGTGCATGTTAAGTTGACGGTGTGTGTGAAAAATGCCTTGACCGGGGGCAGAGTGCACAATATATGCTCAGTAAAGTATCAGCAGAGTGTCAGCATGAATTAAACATATTGCGTATCATTTTCACATTCCTAGAATGTAATAGTGATTAAATTATTGGTATGCCCCATGATGCAGTCTAAAATCATAGAACATTTATCAACATGAGAAAATGATCATGATTTATTATTTAATGGAGAGTATTTTACATCCTTTTTTCTTTTTATTGAATTTTTGTACATTTCATAAAAACATCTTACTCATCTTTATGAACCCCTCCTCCATCCAAACTCCCCCATATACCACCAGAGTTCATGCGTTCTGTCATATATGTTAAGGCTTATCAAGTCAAGTTAGTGTACCCAGACATCCCTGAGTACTAGTTCATCCACTGAGGTCTAGTCAGCCTATTTTACATCCTTTTTAAAAGTTGTACATATTCATGTGAATAGGAAAAAGTTCTTTTAGGATTTTGTCAGAATGTTAACCAAGATTATCTGTCAGTTTTGGCTCCGTGTACTCTGTGTGTGTGTGTGTGTGTGTGTGTGTGTGTGTGTGTGTGTGTCTAGTTTCTATGTTCTGCGTTAAACATCAATCCCTTTCTATTTAAGGACAGAAAATAAATACAAATTTTCAAAAGGCAAGTGAGGTAATAAAAAATATGATCTAGTATTCTTAGGTTTATAAAGCCTGAAAAAGGAAGCAGAGCTCTGAACACAGCAGGGGTTGTACACAGAGTAAGGATCCACCAGGAAAGGCGGTGGGGGGGGGCGAGTGGAAAGTAGGGAAGTGGGGTCAGAGAGAGGCCAAGCATTAAGTCAGAGCTAAGACTCAGAGGGAGCATGTGTTGCTGGAATTGAAGGACATGGGGGCCATGGCTTAGCTAGGCAGGCCACAGACAATCAAAGTTCATGGGGGAGCTGATGGGTTTCTGAGCCCAAGAGGCGTTGAACCACCTTGCCCTTTCTGCCTCAGATCCACAGAAAGGTTGATTTACTCTCTTGCTTACACAAAAGCTAATGGATGACTTAGGTGGTCTCTCTCTCCTGTGGCTTCCAAGGAGACTTTGATTTACTGAAGTTTGATTTACTTTCTTCCAGTAAGCAATAAACTAAAAGCTGTTGCCACTAGGTGGCATGCCCCAAATACTATTTAACTTTGAAACTGCAGAAAAGTTGGCTGGGAAATCTCTGATGCACTGCATCAAAAGCATTTTTAGTGGCAGCAAGATGAAGATCATTGAAGGTTTTCAGTTTCTTCCTATTAAAGACAAAGCACAGCAAACAAAACCACACCACCTCTCCTTACCCACCCCCCAGCAAATGCTGCTCTCCAGAGCAATGAAGTCAACGTGCTTCTCACAGACACATTGGAGAGTCTCATCAAGAGACCTTTGTCCTCCCCACCAGTGCTTATAATCAACAATCTCTTTCACCAACCAAAATAAGTAAGTGGCCCCTAAAATACTCCAAAAGCAGAAGTGGGTCTTTGGTGTCATCAAGGAATAGCATCCAGCCGTAGGTATAAGAGTATCATTAGTTGAAATATGACGAGAACGGTCCCTGTGTAGCATCTGTTACAGTTAAAGAAGGACGAGAATGGTACCCAGGCCAAGAAGACTATACTCTTGACCTCATAATCTCTTTGAATATCAGTGCTATTATCAGAACCTCTGTATTGATCTAGAGTGATCAGTCATTTGTACCTTAGCATGGAGTAGTTTTCTCCAGTTTCTTCACCTCAGTTTCCATACTTTGGATCATCCCATAAAATCTGGATTTTGGCCCTGGCATGGTGGTACATACCTGCACCCCAGAACTCTGAGCCTGTGCCAAGAGAACTGCTGTGAATTCAAGATAAGTCTGTGCTTATAGTGAGTTTCAAGCCAGCCACAGCTATATGACAAGACCCTATTTGACAAAAACAAAGACAAACAGGATTTTGGTTAGGTAGGGATAATTCTGGGGCAGCCAGAAAGAATAAGATAGAGTGAGTCATTGAACTTGGGGCTTTGCATCACTCGCTAAACTCTTGGCATGTTTATTTTCATTTCTCTGCAAAGCAAGTTATTTCTTTAACAATAACTAAAGTAATTCCTTCTTAAACACACAGAACTAACTTATACCAGAGTGAGTGATCTAAGACTGCATCCTGCGAGGTTTGTCTCCTCAGTTATCGTCCACAGGGCTCTGAGAAGTCATAAGAGCATGTAGGCATGGACTTGAAGTCCAGCTTCATCTCCAACACTGGGAAAAAGGACTGTACATACACTAAGGAGCATAGTCCTAGGCTCCCCTATGCCACTAGGACAGAGTCTGGGGAAGTTGACACTGGACTGCAGGCACTTTTATGAGAAGTGAACAGATGAGAAGCTAGAGTGGATGGAGAAAGAATTGAAAGGAGGAACTGATGGAAATGGAGGTGGCATGACCTTTTTTGCAAGTGTCATTTACAGATTTGCCTTGTGCTACCTGTGCTAGAAATGTAAAGAAATATAGCATTTGGTATTGCTGACCACAATGTATAGCTCTAACAGAAGAGGCTGGGGAGATGGCTCAATAGGAAAAGACTTTGTCAAGCAAGTGTGAGGACCAGAGTTTGGATTTCCAGCATCCCTACAAATGCATTATAGGCAGGCATGGTAGCCTGCCTATAATCCCAGCACTCAGGAGGCAGAGAGGGATCCCTGGAGCAGGTTGGCTAACCCTATTAGCCATATCCACATGCTCCAGGTTTATTCAATGACTCTGCCTTTATGTATAAGGTAGAAGGCGATTGAGGAAGGTCCCCGACAAGGATCTCTTGCCTCCAAACGTGCACACGCATGCATACTCACACACAAATGTGCACCCACATACATGTAAACATACATATGCACAGACAGAAAAACCATCAATTAAAAAGACTCACATGGGAAATTTCTCAGATCCTCTTATTTAAATAAATTAAATATAAGAGATGTAACAGTAAATATAAAGGCAGATTTGTTTGTTTTGTTTCTTGAAACAAGGGGTTTTTTGGTTTGTTTTTTGTTTTTTTGTTGTTGTTGTTGTTTTTGGTTGGTTGTTTTTTTTTGGGGGGGGGGTTCTTTTTGAGACAGGGTCTCTCTGTAGCCCCAGCTGTCCTGGAACTAACTATGTAGGCCAGGCTGCTTATCCTGGAACTCATTGTATAGCTAGCCCAGGCTGGCCTGGAACACACAGCAATCCTCCTGCTTCAGACTCCCAAGTGCTGGGATTATAGGTATGCACCACCATATCTGGCTAAGGACAGATTTTATTTTAAAGGAAACACACAGCACATAGAAGAGGATATTATTAGTTTCAAGTTAGTTGCCTTGAGAAGCTGAGTGTTCATTTTGATGATGTAAACCATTTGGGGATCTTCTCTTTTTAAATTGATTTTAATATCTAATACATACACTTTGAAAAGCCATAGTGCTAACAAAATACTATTTGTTTTTAAAGTGTATTCCATTTGTTCATAAAATGAAAGTTCATTGGGAACTAAATTTGGCAAAAAGATAGGAAAGATGATTGATAGGAATGGTCTTCTGACAAATATGAGGTAGACTGTGACCCATCAGAAGTCACACTGGTGCCCGTTTCACCTTGTACCATTTAATTAGCTTTGTGAACCTAAGAAAGTTAGAAAAACATTTGTGCCTCATTTTTCTCATCCATAAGATACAGGTTATAATAATACATGCCTGACAATGCTGCTGTGAGATAACATACATGAAATATTACACAGTGGTGCTGATACTTATAAATAGATAGTGGTTGATAATGGTAAATTCATAACAGCCACAATAATATGTAGCTCATGAACTCAAGGAGACTATTTTTTAAAGGTAGTCCTCTAATCTAACTTTCACTAACTTGCATGTGTCTTCTGACATATTTTTCCATCTTCATTTTTGCTTATGAACCAACCCTTATTTAAGCCCAGGTGACATGTGTTTTCAAAGAGCTTCTCCGGTCTGTAGATCTTCAGTTTCTGCATCCATTATTTTAAATTATTGTACTGATGCAGTAAAATTAAGATACTCTATTCCCTAGACGTGTCAATTTGTATGTCTTATGTTAATTTACAATAAAAATATGAGAGTAGTATAAATCATTTTTTTAAATTTCTAAAATAGTGCTAACCAGTCAGTGAGTAAAACAGATCTACTCAATCAATCAAACTGATCATGAATTTGGAACTTCTAGGACTGGGCTACCCACCAGAGATAGAGAAATGAGCTAAATCGATAGACCAGGTAGACAGAAAGTGCTGCAGTTCTTAGAACTACTTTCAGCCTAAGGTTGCATTGGGGGGGGCGGTTATTGTGAGGAGAGAAAGGGAGAGAGAAAAAATCTCTAGAAAAACACCCAAGATATTTGCAATAGTGGCTGCCTGTGAGGCAGAAACATCATTTCACTCTTTTGAAATGTCTGAGTAATCATGTGCATGCATTACCTTTTCAAACACTAAATAAAAGTTAAAAATCAAGACCTACAAATAGACCAAGAAATTGAATGGTTTGTTCATATCTGTGACGCTGTCCCATCTGTTCTGAAACAACTATATGAGATCTTTATACTTGTTTACCTCTTAAGAAGAAAATTAAATCATTCACTTCACTATAGAACTGTTATTGATCCCCAGCCATTAATTACTCCTAATTTCCATCATACACACACAGTAACAGCTGTGCTATCAATCAAACAATCCACATGCCATGGTGATGGCCTGCTGAAATGCTTTGCTAAATGAATTTGGTTGTGGAGGGGTTACCAGGATCTTGCCATCTGGCTGAGTAACCATTCCCAAAGCTGGTGAGCAGGGTCTGCACAGGCCACTCATACAGCGTCCTCATCCATCAGCAGTGTGCCTCACTAAGCAGTGACCTTCCTCTGTGACTGCTGGGGCTCATTTTCCCCTCTGAGGCTCATTACTATGTACCAGACTCCAGAGAACAATATGTCCTTCAGCCTTAACCTTGTCAAGGAATCCATCAATCAATCAGCAAGCATTTATTAATCATCTCCCACATTCAAGGTACCGTGATAAATACTTTGGAGGTTGTCAAAAAATATGAGGTGGTTTCTAACCTATTAGTTTATTGTCTAGTTGGAGAGATGGAATACATAACCACTCAGAAAGTAGAATCATACAAGGCAAGATATTGAAAGTGACAAATTCAGAAGTGAAGGCGGAAAAGAAATAACGTTTATCAATGGCCTGTGCAGGCTGCAGGGTGCCTCTCATACAGGCTTCACTCAATCATCCTGCCAGCCCCACTCCTAACTCCGTTTTATAGCCTCAAAGATTAGAAAAGTTGTGTAAAATCACATGGATAGATAATGGCAGAGCCGTTAAAACTTCCATCAGTCTGATTTCAAGGCTCTGTTCTCCTGATTCTAACATGTTGTCCCTCCCAGGGTATACTACATTCCCTAACAAAAATAAATGCTCTAAGAATTTTCTGGAAGGACTTATCACTGAGTAGTAACATAGGCATCATGAATAGAATGTGGAATTTGAGGAACTCTTGAAAGAGGTTTAAAAAAAACCTGATGGGGAAAACATTAAAGGTAGGGGAAGGAAGACAGCTATGTTTCTTCCATGTCTAAGAAAGGCCCTGCAGAATGGTGTAGAAACTGGAGGAAAGAGTGTTTCATATTGTGCCCAATCCTGTTGTAGCAAGGCCTTCAGAGTAAAGACATGCTTTGGGGGCCAGCCTGCTAGAAATCAGTGAGCCCTTCTGGGGAGGCAGCCATTCTTGGGGAAGGAACAGCATCCCAAAACCTTACATCACTCCTTAGTGAGACGATGTTTATCATATTTATCATACAAATCTAGCAATTTCACATGATTATAATCAATGAATACATAGATTACATATGGAGATAGATGATAGATAATAGATCTACAGATAGATGATCGATAGATGATAGATAGATAGATAGATAGATAGATGACAGATGTTAGATATAGATAGATAGATGATAGATAGATGATAGATAGTTGAGAGATAGATAGATAGATGATAGATAGATAGATGATAGATAGATATAGATAGATGGATATAGATAGATGATAGATAGATATAGATAGATGTTAGATAGATAGATAGATAGATAGATAGATAGATAGATAGATAGATAGATATGATAGATGATTGATTGATGATTGGTAGATGATAGATGATAGATAGATATTTAAGATATAAATAATTTGAGCCAAGTCCGACATGAGAAAATATTTGTAATGGCAGGCATCATGAACTCTGACACAGACAGGAGGGAATCAGGCTCTTTCTCTTTGTCAATGCTGGTTGCTAAGGGTATGGACTGTGAAGGCTCAGCATAGAGGAGACACGTATAGTGTAAAACATGATATTGTAAAGGCAAAGAGTAGAATTGGGACTGTAGTTACTTTTCTGTTGCTGTGGTAAAACATCATGACCAAGGCAACTTAGAGAAGGGAGAGTTCATTTGCTTATGGTTCCAGAGGGATAAGAGTCCATCGTGGTGGGGAGGGGACGCATGGTAGCAGAGGTGACTGGAGCAGAAACCTGAGAGCTCACAGCTTCAAACACACAAAGGAAGCAGAGATAGACTGGAAGTATGACCAGGCTGTGAACTCTCAAACCCACCCCCAGTGACATACTTCCTCTAGCAAGGCCACAGCTCCTAAACCTCTGCAAACAGCACGCCAGCTGGGGACTAAGCGTTCAAATAATTGGGGCCTATGGAGGACATTTTTATTCAGACCACCACAGGAGCCCATAATGGTCTTCCAGATCCTTGTGTTCTGTTGCTGCATGTCACCCATCCTCTCTTGCTTTGTTTCTCATATTGACTAATAAGCTGCTCTGTGAGAACATTCCATCTGCTGTTTCATGTTGATAAGTTACCTCAGCATTGTTCTTTGTCCCACACCCCACATCTGACCCATTATCAGATTCTGCTGTCTCTGCCTTTGAAATGTACCAGAATCCAACCAAGTCACCACCTCCGCTGCAACACTCTGCCCGGTTTCACCGCCACTCCCCTGTGTTGTTGCTGAAGCCTCTTCACTGGTACCCCTAGAGTCTATTCTCAACAGCAACCAGAGTGATTATGTTAAAACACACACCAGATCATAAAGTGTTCTGCCCCAACCACCTCAGAGACATCCTATTCCACTCAGTGTAAAAGCCAAGGCCACTAAATGGCCCTCAAAGCCTACAGATCTACCTCCCCTGACCCACTGTTTCCACCATTCCCCAGACACACTTACAGCTTTCCCTTTTCTGAGCAAGATGCCTCCTCCCTCAGGGATTTCTGTTCCTTCTGTCTGGGTGTCCTTCTTCAGATACCCATATGATGCTACCTTTCCTCTTCAGGACTTTCTTGAGTTTTCTCTAACCACCTTGTGACATCACCATCCCATCCTGCCAGCAACTCTTACTGTTTCCTTGTTAACTGCCCCCCTCCTTCCACTGAAATAGGGCAGGGATTGCGTTTCCCTGACTAAAGCACCTCCAACAGTACCTGAGCCAAAGATGGCTCGCAACAAGTAATGGTCGAATGAATCTATCTTTGGCTCAAAGAAGTTTTTTGTTGTTGTTGTTTGGTTTTTCTTTGTGTGTGTGTGTTGTTGTTGTTGTTGTTGTTGCTGTTGTTGTTGTTTTGAGACAGAGTCTCCTTGTAGTCCCAGCTGGCCTGGAACTTGCTATGTAAAGCAGGCTGGCCTCAATCTCACAAAGATCTGCTTGCTTCTGCTTCCTGAATGCTGGCATTGGCATCCTTTATTTTTTGTCTTTATTAAGCACAGATGAAGTAAAACTACCTGCTAAGAGAAAAAAATGAAATTGCATTTAAATAAGGCTTAAAACAGATCACATAATTTTAATAGTATTATCTTGCTTTTTAAAAATTATGTTTAGGATCCAGGGAACAACTTGGGTAAAAGTGCTTGCCACCAAGCCTCACAGCAAGAGTTCGATCCCCAGAACCCACACAGTGAAAGATGAGAACCATCTCCAAAAGTTGTTCTCTGATCTCCACACATGCACCATGGCATGCATGCCCCTCCCACATACACAAAATAATTAAACAAATGTAAAAACATGTTTGGATGTTATTGAATACCACCTACATGCTAACATTATGACTATTATAATTACTTGTGCTACAAAAATAGTTATTTATAATATAAGCATATTACAACTACAAATATTGGTGATTGCACAATAAACTCTCTAGAAAATATACCTGAGATTATTAGCAGATGGGAGAGGAAACAAGACAGGATTTTATTTCACACAGTTCACAGTTCTCCCTCCGTAGGTGGTACAAGTTATGATGGAAATGCATTGTTTTGTAATTTGAAAAGAAAACCATCTAAAGAAATTGTATTCTGGTATCATTTCTATAGAAATTTTTCCATTTTTCTTTTCCTTTCTCACAGAAAGGTATCCTTTGGATCTGGGACTGGGAGTCTCAATTTGTAGGCTTAGGAATTCTTTCTTGGTTCTTAGAGAAAATGTCACTGTGCCTGTGCTATCCAGATACCTTTGGGTTGCATTTTTTAAGGCTTCTTGTTCCAAATAAAATGATTATGAAATAATAAATATTGCATGAAAGACAGCCGCAATCCCCATTCGGGGGCTATCTGTATACCCCACACATTCTTAGGATTCCTATCTCCTTGGCATCTGTGATTTCCACATCTTAGCCTAACAGCATGGTGCAATTGCCCTTTGCTGGGCTACAGACCAACAGGGATGCTGGGTCCTGCTACAGTTTCAATACACAGTCTTTCCCATTCCGCTGGACAGATGCTCAGGAAAGCTGTGTGCAGGATTCTTAAGAACCAAAATGGTTCCACTCAGTAAGGGAAGGACACTGCACGTGGGGCCTGCTGCCCCAGGTCCCTGACTCATGTTTGTTGCTGAGTTGGGCAACGTGGGTATGGTTCACCAGGCAACATAGATTCCACCACCTAGCACATCTGGGCTCTGCTGGCTGACTGAAGAGAGATGGCTCTGCTTCTCAGTGAACACACCCTTTCCCAGGCTGGGCCCACAGGAAGTCAAATGGGAGGGAGGAGGCGTTGAGCTGTGGGAACTATACCATCTCCTGTGCTGCTGACAAAGATCCACTCCACCCTTTGTTAAAGAAACTGGCTCAGAACCTGCTTTCTTCTTCCCCAGTCCTCCTGCCTGAGTGGCTGACTTGAATGGTGTTTACACTCATGTTTTCATACTAATGGGAGGTTGGGGTGTAGGGGTCAACTGCCCACAGCCCACACTGAACACAGGCAGACAGGCTCAAACATATTCAGCCTCTGCTGATCAAGTTCCACAAATGGGAAGACACTACATGGTAAACACACCCACACACACACACACACACACACACACACATGCTCACACACTATTTTTTATTGGTGACAGTGATAACCAGATACTTGGTTTCAGTTGTCTGCTAGTGGAGGTTACAGCTTGGTAGGACTTGAAAGGCAAGTTGATAACATGTATGAAAGGTCTTAAAGATTTTCCTGCCTATCAGTAAATCCACTTCAGGGATTTAACTTAAGGAAATAGCAGGTGTGTATCTAAAGATTATTCCTAAAGTTATATCCATAAAGGTAGAATACTTCAGTGTCATTCAAAATAACATTTCAGAGCAGCATAAAAAGTGCTCATGAAAACCAGGCCTGTTGGCTCAGACTTGTAATCCCAGCTACCCAGAAGTTTGAGTCAAGAGATTCACAAGTTCAAAATCTGCCTGGGCTATACAGTGAGTTCAAAGCTAGCCTGGGCAACTTAGGGTCCTCTGCCTCAATATAAAAATTTGGCAGTACAGGTCAGTAATAATAGATCACTTGCTTAGTATGTGCAAGGCCTTAAGTTCAATCCACAGTACCCCCCCCCAAAGTGCTCCTGAGAAATGAAAAGTCCAATACATCATACATAAAAATACATATTCCCTTGTAAAAATGTGTGTGTATGTATAATATATGTATCGTGTGTACAAAAAGGAGTGCTTCCTTCTCCTGACTGACCCTCTCCTTTGTCTTCCACTCCAAGCACCCTCCCCTGGCTCTTCCTGATTTCCTGGTTGCTCCTTGGTCCCCAAGCTGCATCCTCCTCTTCCAAAGGAGGCCTCAGTCTCAGTCCTCAGGTCTCCTCCTCATCTACCCTCAGCTCCCTACACCTGCCTTATCATTTTTATATCCTACTCTACTGATGATCCCAGGTTAAGGTATCTCCTCCCATCTTCTTCCTCTGATTCCCCCAATATATATCCAAGTGCCTGCTAGAAATCTTCACTCAAGTATAGAATTTTTACCCAGCCTTCTTATATCGAAAGATGATTTCCATCACCATCCACACTCCCCATATAAAGCAGATGTGTGGTGTTTATATATATATAAACATTGTTCCCCAGCTCAGTAAATGGATTGTCATTTTGGCAGAAATGAGACTTCGAACCAAGATGTCATCTTTTGATGGCTTCTTTCTCTCACAGCTTACAGCTAGTCCATTAATAAGTCTCATGATCTCCACATTCAAAATACACACACCAAATCTAATCTTTCCACTGCCTACCCACTGCCCACCCCTGTGCCAAGCCACCAGCATCTCTCCTTTAAACTGCTATACAAACTTCCCAAATGGTCCTCCTGAATCCACACTGTCTGCCCACAACCCATTCTTTACCCAGCAACTAACGATCATTTTTAAAGTAGTACATAAATAAATCTATGACCAACATGTTAAGTTATCCAGAGTGATCAGATGATAGACTGTTCTTATTTTATGTTGTATGCTGCTCTGTGATTTTTCAAACCTCTAACAATAAGCACATTTCACTTTTGCCAGAAAGAAATCAAAATGTTGTTTTAAAAGAATTAAATTATAGGTTTCAGCCTGGAATATAAGGAGTTTATCTTCTATGAGTCAGCTCTAGCAAACCAACACCAAATAAGCTACAGGGCAGATCCCACCCCATCTCCTACCCACTACCCAAATGCCTCTGCAGGAAACGTGAAGGAATGCCCCAAACCAAAGAAATTACACAGCACCTTAAGGCTACTTCTGCCTTATCCCTAAGCAGGTGCCACAGCTGCCCACTGAGAGAGAATGCAGCCTCAGAACACTTTTGGACAGATGCAGCTACCATCATTCAGTTACAGTTGTCATAGAAGAAACATATCTGACCTCTACTATAGCATTCTAATTGAAGGTTGCAAAGAAAAATGACTATGCTCTCTTTAAAATAAATACCATGCACTGAACACAAACAAAGAGTTTTTACAACGGAAGACTTATGTATCTTCACAAAACCCCACACGGAATGTAAAGCAGATATTTTTATCTCCCATTAATGGAACTGAGGGCAAAATAAATTAAAGTCACACTCTGGAGTAGGAGAGGTAGCTCAGTGGTTAAGACAGTATGTACTGCTTTTAAAGAGGACTCAAATTCTGATCCCAGCACCAACCTGTGGTGGCTCACAACTGCCTATAAACTCCAGTTCCAGGGGGATCTAAAGCCTCTGGCCTCCACCGGCACCAGCACTCACAGGCACATACCCCCACACAGACACACAAACACACACAGTAAAAAAATTAATCTTATTTTTTATTTTTAAAAAAATGATATTTAATTTTATTTTATGTGTATGGGTGTTATGCCTGCCCACCCATGTGGGCACCCATGTCATGCAATACCCAGGGAGGTCAGAAGAGGGCATTGGATCTCCTGGAACTGGAGTTACAGATGGTTGTCAGCTGCATGTGAGTGCTGGGATTTGAACCTGGGTCTTCTGCAAGAGCAGAGAGTGCTCTTAACCACTGAGCCATCTTTCCAGCCCCATAACTCTTAATTTTTAAAGTCACACCCACCTTCATTGCAACACTCCTTAGAGCTTTCTGTGATCTCTATATAAAGTCCTGTAGGCACTGAGAAAGGTGAGAACCCACTCCCCAGTGCAGGCAGTGATGGAGGATCAGGTAAGTCCCAAACCTGGCAGAGATGACTGCAGGTAAAAATTTGTTACTATTAACAACTTTAGAAAATAAAAAATGGGGACATGGATGAAGTAAACTTCCCAAATTTCATAACAAAAGCCATCATGCTCTTCAGGAGCAGGGCTTCCTAAGGCCAAACATGTTTGTTGGTTACCATAGCAACCATGAACCATCATCTTCTATTTGACCTATTCTGAAGTAGCTTTTATTAGAGACTGTCAAGCCTGCAAAGAACAGATTGCTCAACTGACTTTAGCATCTTTTCACACTTTGCCTTCTCGGCGGTCCCACACTGGTTCAGTGCCACGAAAAAGGAAGTGTCCGTGTGACTGCCACAAACAACGCAAATTCCCACTGCTACTCCCTGTCTGAAGTAAGCTGCTTCTCCACAGGCCACTCAGCAATTCTGAAGCCATCTGAAACCAGGGGACCCCTGGTCCTTGGGAAGCCAGTCTGGGAAGTTTTCATGGTGGAAATAAGGGGTACCCATTTTCCATATTCACTCTAAAATAGAAAAGGCTCCCAGGACCAGGTGGCAGCCTCAGTGAAGGGGAAGCTTATCTCTTCAGTCTACCCCTCTTTGACTTCCTTCTCCCTAGTTCTCCCACGAATCCTTCACCTGTCATCTCCTAAAGTGTTCTCAACTTCCCATCAAATAACCCAAAATTAAAATGTTCATATTCTTTGCACATCTCTATCCCTTCCTACTCCAATTTTGGGAATAAAATGCTGTATCACTTGGGAACTATTTAAGTGAAAAGGACCTTTCTTTGACCAGGGAGTTTCTCCTGATTTTATAATAACACTGGCCCTGGGGTAAGTTGTAAGTACATTAGGTATAGGGGTGAAGAGAGGGTAAAGGAAATATAGAGAATCTGGACTATGCTGTCGGCCCCTCCTCCTCTAACCTAGCTAACACCACCCTAGTCTTAAGACCCCTAGCCCTGGGGTCTAGAACTCTGTCCTGCTTTGCTGTAAGAATGTCCTGACTTTTCTCCCAATCTCCCCTCTCTGTTGGCAAATGAGATTCTAAGACCTTCCATGTGTGGAATGGGAGTAATTATGGAACCATGTTTGAACACCAGTGTTCGAACACAGCACTGACCCTTCCCATTACTGATCATGTGTGTGGACTCTGCCTGTTTTCCTTCTCTTCAGGATAATAATCATTGTAGAGCGCTATGTGCTCATGTGGCATAAAGACAGCATCATCAGTGAGTGCCATTGATACCAATTAGAGATGCTGGAGAAGTAAAGTGATGTGAGAAAAAAACAAAGTGTAGCTTAACTGGATCAATAAAATAGTATATTGGTAAATTACTTGTGGGGTCCACCCAAGCGTTATAGACTCTTATAACAAGTCCAGGTTCTATTAAACCATGTGTCAGCTTAAGTCTGCTGTTGCTTTAACACAATGCGATCTAAGCAGGATCAGTGGCTCAGAAAGAGAAAAATCTGCTCCTGTTAGAGAGTCCTGGACTGGCCACCAGTTTCCTTTCACTCTCATTTTTACCCTGTGCTACTCACACACCTTCTGGCTCTATAAATCCCATGCATTTCCCAAAGTGCTCAGGCTCAGGACTTGGGAAGGGGAAGCAGGGTTCTCCAGGACAGATAATAAGGCAACTAAACCAAGGGGTGCATTTACAGTTGTTGGTTGCTTCAGAATGAAATGGTATGTACTGACTGGTGGGAAGCCAAGGCCAACAGGAGGGTCCAGGCAGGGGAGCAAACAGGAAGCTGCTTGCACGGAAATGGCCAGTGAGGCAGCTGTGGAATGAGAGGAAGCTGTGGTCTTGTAGGGCTTGCTGACGATGGGCACTGAAACTGCCGGAGTCAGAGGCCTGGAGGAAGGGAACTCCCAGGGACGCCCTCTGGATTGCAAAAGCTGGGGACCCTCCGTAGGCCTTCCCATCAGCCAGCTCTCCAGAGATCACAGGCATGAGGAGTCTGCTGCTTTTCAGAGACTGAGTCTTCATAGCAAGACTCTCCACTGGACCCCTGACAGATCTAAGAAAAATATATCAAAATCAGACTGGGCCAAATCTGTATCATCAAGCCAAAGGCAGAGCTTAAAGGAAACCCTGACTTCATTTTTGTTTTAATTAATTTATTTATTGTTTTATTATCATTATTATTATTATTTTGGTCTTTTTGAGACAGGGTCTCCCTGTAGCCCCAGCTGTCCTGGAACTCACTATGTAGACCAGGCTGGCCTTGAAATCACAGAGATCCACCTGCCTCTGCCTCCCGAGTGCTGGGATTAAAGCCAGGCGCTTATTTTTGTTTTATGAGTTTTGTTTTATGAGTATGAGTGTTTTTCATGCATGTATGTATGAGTACCATATGTGTGCAATACTCACAGAGGCCACAAGAGAGCACGTGCACACACACGCACACACACACACACACACACACAACCAGACCTGGAATTAAGGATGATTGTTAACTGCCTTGTGGGTGCTGGGAACTGAACTCTGGTCCCCTGCAAGAGCAGTCAGTGCTCTTAACCACTGAACAATCTCTCAAAAGCCCTGACGTCACTTTGGCGGTTAAGATCTCAAATTGCCAAGTCTGAGTCAAATCCACTGCGGTTCTAAAACAGCAACACTGGACCCTCTTCAGGAGTGAGTCCCCCATCTGGTCAGCCAGAGGAGGCCAGATATCAGGACTGAGGAAGCATTACAGAGGGGATACTGTGTTGCATTCTTGCTATCTGATAAAAATTTTTAAAAATATTCCTCCCAGATCCACCCCCCACCTCCCTACCTTCCAACCACATGCCTTCTTTTTTTCTTTTAATCCATGGACTCCAACTTGTGCTGCTCATACACTCCTGGGTGTGGGGCAATTCACTGGAGCATGGTCAACCTACCAGGGGCCACACCCTTAAAGAAAACCGATCCCCCCCCCCAAGAAGCCATCAACTATCAATAGCTCTTCAGTTAGTGTTAGGGGTTTATGAACAGAATGCTGACTGGCTTGATCTCATGCAAGTCTGCTGGCAGCCAGAGCTGCCATGAGTTCATAAATGCAGTAGCCCTGTCATGTCCAGGAGATACTGTTTTACGCCAATCCTCCCCAACATCTGATCCTTACAATCTTTCTGCCCCCTCTTCCTTGATGGTCAATGAGCCTTGGGGAGGGTATAATATAGATGTCCTATTTCTGGCTGAGCACTCTGCTGATACTTATTCTCTGCCCTTTGACGGAGTTTCTGCATTAACCACCATCACTGCACAAAGAAACTTCTCTGCTGAGGTCTGAGAGCTGCACTAATCTGTGGGTAGAGACATATGAATTTAAAAGGCAACTAATTAGATACCATGTCCACTTAGCAGAATAATGTAGTAGGTTCACCATTAGGACCTGTGAGCTCCCTAACCATGAGTTATTGGTTTGTAGCACCAGGTGTGTTTCCTCCTGTGGAGTAGGCCTTAAACACAATCAGAAAGCAGTTGGTTACCCCCATAACATTCGTGCCACTATTACACCCATGAGCCACACTGGCCATTATTGCAGTTCATGAGGTGCATGGGTGGGTAAGACTGTTAATAACTCCCCAACCCCCAGCAGCCTACACATCAGCTTCCCATACTATGAAAGCTAGCCAGTAGGAATGAAACTTTCTATTCAGTACCAACCTGATTTCTCTATGCCCTGTGACCAATATGCATGCTATCTTCAGCAATAGGGTCTTACCATCAAGTTCTGGTGGGCAGCTGAGAGCAATGCTGCCTGATAATTAAAAGATCCTAAGACAACAGGCTTGGGAGGAGCCTAGTCCTCCACACTTAACAGAGAGAACATGGGTGACAGGGTGAAATCAAAACAAGAACTCACTATGTGGCTCCCTTACCCTGCCCACCCCAATACAAATTCTTTAGGTATGCTCTGCCCCTGTAGGAAGCCACATTCCCATGTACAATCAAAACAAAGTTTCTAAGAAAAACAAACAACAAAGCTTCCAGTGAGATCTCAGGGCCCTTTAATGAAATCCAGCCTCTTTCTGAGGCCTATAGGATCTATGCTCATTTCCTTACCTGGGAGCCTCTGTACACAATTCCCTCTTCCTGCACACTGACCTAGCTGGCTCTTTCTCTCTGTCTGAACAGTTCCACACGTACCTTCTAAGACCTTCCACTCACACAGTCAGCCAACAAACATGTCCTGAGAAATGCTGTTTGTTGCACACTGTTGAACTCATTGTGGGCCTGGCACAACACAGAACATCTAGACCCTGCCCTGCTGGAGCTCACCTTTAAGTGTGGGGAGATGACATTAACCATAGACACCAGGAAACAGTATGCCAACTAATCTGTGAGGAGGTAATGAGGAAGGGGCGGTCACTTCATCCAAAGAACTTTCCCAGTGTTCGCTTTTCACATTGAAGTGAGTCTCACAGTCCAACGTCTGAGCTGTTTGTCTTCTCTTCCCTTCTTATCACAAAGTCCTTCATTGGTAATGGTGGCTTCACACAGGAAAGCTCCTTCACCACAGCAGCCTCCAAAATGTCCATTTTTTAAAAAATGACTATCCCAATGCATAAATTTGTAACATTTATGCATTGTAACATCTGTAACATTGCTTGTTGGTCTGTCTTCTGCCTGAATGGAAGGTTCACAAAGGCAGGAACTGTTGAATGTCTATGTATCACTTAGGCTTAGTTAGTGCTGGTTAACTTTGTTGAACAAATGGTTCCATAGAATGAAAATAAGGAAGAGTGGAAGTAAAGGATTAAGGGAGAAAGGAAGGAAGGAAAGGAAAGTAGAAAGGGAGGGAAGGAGGGAAGGAGGGAGGGAGGGTAATAAAGTCTGAGAAACTAAAGCAAAGAGCAAAGAAATCATGGACCAAAGAAAAAGATACAATGAGTGAGAAGGTGGTCTCAGGAGATATTATCCTCTGGTTTGTGTTTGTGTACCTATATTTGTTGATCTGAGAGTGGGAACTACGGCAGGAGGTTGCCCTGGTCCACTTAAAGAGTTTGAAACAGAATTAACAATGCTTACCCCCTAAAAGGAAAAAATGCTTTCAAAGTCGTTCAACAGACAGGAGCTGAGACACAGCCCTCAGAAGGGAGTGAGAACGGGACAAATATCAGCCCTGGGTGCTGGGAGCTGCTACCTCTGGGTGGTCCGTGTTCTATGAGGGGATTCCATGGCTGAGAAGAAAGTGACCTTGGGTGATGTGAACTGAGCTGGTCGCAGTAGAGAAATAACACTTTGGGAATGCAATGAGGCAACATACACTAGGAATTTTATATACTATAAGATTTTAATTTGGGAATTTTAAGGAAATAAATCAACATGAATGCCCAAAGAAACCCAGAGATGTTCTGAAGGCAGAGAAGAGCCTTCCCAGAAAACCACTAAAATACTGTATGATGGGACTCCTGCTAGGAGAGGTCTGTGGATTTTTCTAGGTGCATAGAAGGATCTCCAAACTCAGACCTCTTGGGAGAAAAGGAAATAGACAGTCAGAAAAGGTTTTTCAGAGGGAAGGTCATATCTAAGTACTGACACACAGAGAGGAAATGAAGAGGCAGATAACAGAAGGGCAGCGAGTCATACATGAAGCAGAAAGACAAGGACCAAGAAAGAAGGGGGCTCTGAATAGAAGGAACGTGAGACGGTGCAGCCTGTGTGGACTATCAAAGAAAATTACATTTGGCACAGCCATGATGGGACGGGGCTCAGAGGACAGGAAACTGAAGAGACAAGCAGGGCCAACCCTGTTGAATCGTTTGGACACTAGAGGCAACAGGAAGCCTTTGAAATGTTTTAGAGATTTGTGTTTCAGAAAGCTGTCTCTCTGGGCCTGCAACTGGAATAGAGGGTGGCTAGTTGGAAAGCTGTCTGATAATCCAAGGGAGGGATGGATCTGTGTCAGGGTAAAGGGACTCTAGGCAATTCTTCACCTTGATATGTTCTCAGAGTTACCCATCTTTAACAAGCCAGGGTTATTTCATGATAGGAAAAAAAAGACACGCATTAAGAAAGATGAACTTTACAGTATTCTGCCTGGAAGTCACTCAGAGCCTTTGGGAGTATTTTACTAAGCCTGTATGTGAATGAAAATCCACACCCACATGTTGACCCACAAGGGCACAAAGCCGCCCACAGCCTCTGCACTGAGATGAGTTTTCCGCAGGCCAAAGGCTGAAGGTAGATTTGTCAGGAGGAATAGTAAACTGGGAAAGGAAAGAGATGGCTTCCTCATCCATAAATCCCAGTGTTCCCTCATTCATAAATATTAAGCACCTACGGTGTGCCGGGCACTATCTTAGTCACAAACAACACAGAAGTGAACAAAATGACAAGTTCCAAGAACATATTTAACAGGGGCAAGCCATCTGCAAATACAAGTCCAGCTGGAGCAATGGCTCAGTGGGTAAAGGCCTTGCTATGCAAGCCTGAGGACCCGAGTTCAGATCACCAGCACCCAAGTTCATGCAGGCTGACATGGCAACCTGCCTGTAATCCCAGCCCTTAGGAGACAGAGATGAAGGATTCCCAGGGAAAAGCTGGCTAGCTAGACTACCGAAATTGTAAGCTTTGGATTCAAGTCAGAGACTCTGCCTCAATAAATAAGATAGAGAGGCTCGAGGAAGCCACTGGATATCAACTTCTGACTTCCCCATGCACCTGCACACACATGCACTCACACACATTCAAACATACATGTATACACACATGCATAGCACACACACACACACACACACCAAAACAAAACAAAACAAAACAAAAACAAGTCCAGCTAACTGTGTCTCCCATTTGGTGAGAGGGAGCTACTTGCTCTACTGCTCTTTACTGAGTGGTTTATGAAACTTAGAGAAGGGATTGCAGGTTTGCTGGATCACCTCTGTACTGAAGATGGTACTTGTTCTCAGAGACCCATAAATTCCACATCTTTGGGCCCAGGACAGGGTTCTTCAATATCAATTTCATGTGTATAGATGCACATTTATAAATGTAAATCAGATTTCTCCAAGATTCCCAAACCGTGTAAGGAGACCCAAACAACCTTTTCTTCCACATTTGGCAGCATCTAAGGGTATCTCCTGTGTGTTAAGACACAGCTGCTTATGTTCCTGCCCCACAGCCCAGCCTCAACAGTGACATTACCATACTGAATAACTATATAGAGACACCTTCTTCAACCCTCCGTGAGAATTCTACTTTGCTTCCTGGGGAGAGGATGCAGAGATCCCCAAACTGCAACAGTAGAGATAGCAAACTCTCTTCTAAGAAGAAGGTGTTTTTCTCCCCCCTTACCCTATGAGCAAATCTGAGGTGAGCCAATTCAGATGAGAAGATTCAGGAAGCCTGAAGCACAAGTTCTGGAAGTAATTAACAGTGCCTGGGTTCACTCTGAGAAGCACATCCTCACCTGGGGCCAGAAGCTGCTTAGAGATCTTTCAGAGAATACTTTGTAAAACAAAAACACCATTTATAACAGCGACAAACAAACAAAGCCCAGTCCCTTTGGTTTCTCTCTGCACTGATGCCCAACTTCGGTCACAGTACCCTAGTGTCTCCTCCACATACTCTCATCAGTGCCAAGCCCTGCAGCATAAATCTCTCCTGGACCACATACTCCAGTGGGCCCCTGTTCTGCACTGTGAAGTCATGGGGACAGGCTAGAAGAGGAAAGTGCTCAAATGAGGGCAGGTGAAATGGAAAAAGATCACTTCAAAAAGATTAGGCAAGGAAAAGCCCACCCCACACCACTGAATGAAGAGGAGCTCACAGAGAGGAGAGCATCTAGGGACAGTATGTGCCATGGAGGCTACCAAGAGTCACCATGCAGAGGTGTCAGCCCAGATGAGGTGCACCACCCTCCCCCACATCAGGCCCTCACTGCTGAGCTGACCACAGCCCCCACATACCCCGTTGTCTAGCAGCAAGGGTATGAAGGACAGAAGAAATACACTGGCAAGAACCTTTCGGAGGGGACCTTCTCAGCACAAGTTCAGTTCCAACGTAAAGCCCTTCCAGAGCTCCTGCCCCAGATACAAACCCCTTAGCCTTGTTACACCTTCCTATAGAGTTCTACAAGGTTACTGTGGCCCACTTTCATCCTGTGGTGCAGTGGTTGGTGCACTCCTTCCTGAAGTCACTACAGCAGCCCAATCATAGTATTCCTCCCATAACAGACACTTAAGGATACAACAACTGAGCCAAACAAGGATATTTCTCTCTCTCTCTCTCTCTCTCTCTCTCTCTCTCTCTCTCTCTAGTACTGGGAATTGAACCTAAGGCCTCATTACACCTAGGGCATGCTAGGTTAGCAAGCACCCTACCACTAAACTATATTCCTAGCCCTCTTTGTACTTTTTGGCTTGAGACTGTTGACCAAACTGGCCTTGAACTCATTCTAGCTCAGACTGGCCTTGAACTCACTCGGTAGCCCAGGCCAGCCTTGAACTTGTGACCCTCTTCACTTCAGTCTCCTCAATACCAGGACTAGAGACCTGCATGCAAGGGCCTGGTAGAAGGCTCCTTATATGAGAAATTGTTTTCTGACACTGTCTCTTCTCAGAGTCCCTGGTGGCATAAATTATAGTCATTTTTCAGATGTTTCCCAGAAAGGATGATGGCCCACCCAGATCTGATATCCAATTAGTCCTAACCTCTCTGATCCACAAGTCCACATCTGTCCTGACTGGTAGAGCCTTGTCCTGAGTTATGCATAGCTACACACTTCAAGGGTCTAAGCATCTAGGTTCTCAGCCTACCCTGGGTTTTCCACTGCTAATGTAAACTGCTCCCTTTTCCCCATCAGGCAGATCCACCTTCCAGATTGGAAGACCAGCTTAGTCCCCTTCAGGCCGCACCTCCTGGCCCCTCCTCACAGCATGGTGAAGGCACCAGTGCTCCGAATATCCTCTTGTTCTCTGCTGAGTGGGCTTTTGTTTCTACCCCATCCTCCACCCCAGCTTATTAGAACTTTAGCAGATTTGCAAAGCAGGTTACCGGCAGAAGCAGGAGCTCAGCAAATAACTTCCTGAATGAATGAATGGGCACGAATGACCCTTGTAAATGGGATCTGAGAAAGAAGAGAAGGAAATCCCCTGATGTACTCAAAATAAAAGTTCACCTTAATTTGCTATACACAGGTTCATGTCTTGCTTTTTAATTTAAAAACATTAAGAACTAAGATGGAGCACCTGCTAAGGCGCTGAGTGCTTTAAACACATTATCATGTTAAATTCCAAAACCACCATCTGAGGTGGAGATTATTACCTTGTTTTACAGTTGAATAGACAGAAATTGAGAAAGGTTAAGAAACATACCCAGATTCACATTGCTGGTAAGAGGGAGTCTGTTTGGTTTGCAAACCTGCTCTTCCCCCTGGCTGGCTTTTTACACATGAGTTACAGTGGAATGGTTCCCTATGTCATTAACCTATTTTTCATGGCTTCCTAACTGTGGTACTTGCTACTCAAACTGTGCTGCACTAACAGGAGCCCCACTCACATTGCTGGGAGCATATTCAAAGTGCAATATCTCAGCTTCCATCCCAGACACCCTGAGTCAGTCTGAGCCTTTTTTGATTTGGTTGTTCCTTTGGGGTGTGAGATACAGTATCTTACTATGTAGTCCAGGCTGCTCTCGAACTCACAATCCTCCTGCTTCAGCCTCCCAAGTGCTGGGATTACAGATTTGTGCCACCACATCCTACTGTCTGTATCTTAACATGACCATTGATCATGCAATGTTCAATAAAGGTGGAGAGCACTGGTTTAGACCAGGAGTCCACCAACTACATCTGAAAAGCGACATCCAGCCTACCCCATGTTTTTGTATGGCTTAAGAGCTAAAAATGGTTCTTTCATTTTTAAATAGGCATTTTCCAATAAAAGAATATTCTTTGGTGTCACATGAAAATTGCATGAAATTCACATTTCAATATCCTTGAAGTTGAAGTTGTATTGAAACACATTCATTGATTTACTTACTATCTGTGGTTACAGGTAGACTACAATGGCAGACTTCAGTAGTCACAATAAAATGTACTGCCCACAAAGATATTTACTCTCTGCTACTTCAGGGCATCTTAAAATTTTTCTGTTCATAATCTCTTTTCTCCTTAGAAAGTTTTACATTACTCAACGTATATAAAATAAATATCTAACTCAAACATTTACTGACAATAACCAAAAAGACATTTTAAGAAATCACATTTTTGTGGGACTTGAGAGATGATCCAATGGTTAAGAGCACTGACGCTCTTGCAGAGGACCCACATGATGGCTAGCAACCATCCATAATCCAATGCCCTCTTCTGGCCTCCACAGGCATCGCACACACATGGTGTACTGACATACATGCAGGCTAAACATTCATGTGCATAAAAATAAATACTAAAATAAAAGATTTCTTTTAAAAACCTGTGTGTGTGTGTGTGTTCATATGAGCATGTGTGCACACACATGCTTGTGTGTAGGCACACACACCATTGCCTTGTGTGCGTGTAGAGGTGAGAGGACAACATTGTGGAGTTGGTTCTCTTCATCTACCTTTTCCTGGATTCTGGAGATCAAACTCGGGTTGCCCCATTTGCACAGCACGTTCCTTTACCCATTGAGCCATCTTGCTGGCTCAAGACACTCATTTTTAAATATTTCTTTGGTGTACATATAATCTCACCATTTATTAAACGTGAAGGCAAATATGCATATTCATGAGATGAATGTGCTTGTTTAGTTTTACAAAAGAATTAAACATCGGTCAGATTTTGATGCTGCAGGATATTGAGCCTCTTAAATGTTTTTCTGAGTTGATCAATATTTTTGTTTTATCAGCACTGAGAATGCTTCACATAAATGTGTAGCATAAAATGTCAGGAGTATGTTCAGGACTATTTCAAAAATTGTTGAAAATTCTGTCCTAATCCCAAAGCCAAATTTTTCATTTAGCCATTTTTAATGAAATTCAAGTCAGCAACTCAAATAGCAATTTTTAAAATCAAACACTCTAACACAAGCACTCCAAAGACATCCTAACTTGGTATTTACATGCTGAAGGTGGGAAACACGAAAATCTTTGTTTTCCATAATTAACCAACATTGGTCTCTAAGAAAACTTTGGGTGGGCAGTAAGAAGGTTGTAATTCATAGCCCACAATTGTCTCAGATCCGAGCCAAGGTTGGTGGTGGTATGCGGTGTGATGGAATTCATAGTACAAAGTGTACATGTTGTGTGCTCAGAGCCAAGGCCAAAGTAAAGTTGCATGATGGAACTTGGGTAAACACTGCCAAAAACACCTTGGTTCGTTAGGCATTTGATTTTGAATTAATTTTTGGTTGTTATTCAGAAACTTTTTTAGTATTGTCAAACTATCCTGTGACCCTGCATTCAGCTGCCCGCAGTTTAAAAAGTTGTGTGCTATCTGCCACCTTAAAGAAAATGTTTGTCACTCTCTTCCTTATTTTGTCCCTTGCCTTGCCTACACCCCTGTGTAGTTTATAATGGAACTGTGGAAAGTGGGTAGGAGAAGCTGGCATTTGAGAGGACTAAAGGGAGAAGAGGATGCCCCGCTCCTGAAAGGCAGGATTTACCATGGAGCAGAAGCCCTGAGGGTGAAGGGCATGGGGGTGAGAACGGGAGCAGCCTGTGGCACAGCAAGGCAGTGTGGTCAGAAAGAGGAAGCACAAAGTAAAGGTGAGGAAAACAGGACAGTAAAGTGCAACAGACACGGGGATAGGCAGCTCCTCACACGTGCACGGAGAAGGCTGGCCAAAGCCCAGCATGAGAGATCGGATGATGTGTTCAGCCTTGGTCTTCTGGAAGGGAGCATAGTCACATTAGTTTTGTGATAACTACAAGTTGAAGGGTTAAGTTGTGTCCAAGTAGTTGGAATTGAGACTTTTCCTAAGGTTTCAAAACTGTGAGTGTGAAAAGGGTGCTTTCATTGCTAAGAAGAAATTCTAAGTTTGATCATATAGGAATAAAATTAACTAGCGCTCTTAACTTCCACCTTGAGTTAGAAACAGTAGCTGCTTGCACTGAGCTATGCCATAGGCATTAGCTAAGAGAGGACATCAGAGAAGCCCAGGACTGAGGATAAGGGCCTTAATCCAAAGGATGTCCCCAAGTGAGATCCAGAGCCCATTATGGCCTCTCTCTAATGACGGGAAGATCTCAAGTGATATTGGACAGATAGATTAGGGGGTTCGAGGTTAGGGTCACCCTAGGCAGGTAACAGAACTCATAACGTATTTATTGTTTTCTAGTTTGTTCAATTTCTGCCTTCCATCTACCATTCCCACAGTCCTTTATGACTGTCATATATTACCCTCCTCAGGGGTTAAAGAGGGACTTGGTGCCAAGTAAATTATGGTATTGACCCCAAAGAATCTCTGACGCTGGGACAGAGATGCAGAAACACTGTATTTTTCACAGGTTACAAAGAATAAAAATACCAGGCTGCGTGAACACAAGGCATTCTCTCATGCGTCCATAATTCAGTTCTCTTACAAGAGCTGGGTGCGTAGAAGGACAGGATCGGAAATGAGTGCTTGTTTGAGTCTGCTTTCAGAGCTGCTGTGGAAAAGCAATTGTCTCTTCTGTTTCCTTATGTTTCCTGTTCATTGAAGGAAATCATGCTGGAAGCAACTTCATTTGAGGCCCAGCAAGGAACATCTGCTTTGTTTTGGCTTCTCGGTGAGATATTAACTCAGCTCTGTGTACACGGCACCTTCCTGCTCTATGACAAAAAATAAAATAAATAGAAAAAAATTCCAGGCTCTTTAAGCTATCGTGTAGGGCTTCTATTAGGAATTAGTGCACTTAAACAGATTTTCCAGCCCACCCAGAAATATGTCTGACCCTTAAAGACAGTAAATCAGAGACTCAGACCCAAAGAAGGCTGACACTCCCTGCCCAGTTATTTTCAAATCCCAGTGGCGGCTTCTGCAAATAATGTCATTTATGCAACTTCTCTTTGTAAGAGCCTTGTCTGTCCCAATCTGACCTCCACACCCACCTACCCCTCCCCAGATCACCAACACAAGATTCTTGTGGTGCTCCACCCCAGTGTGAATTTGCCAACCATTTACAGATGTGAACACTGAGTAAATAAACACCCCAAAGTGCAATTAGCCTTTTTGAAACCACCTTTCAGGAGTTACAGTTAGGGAGAAGAAAATTGCTCAAACTGTGCTGCACAGCTCTTCAGGAATTTCTGTCACACAGTAGCATTATGTCAGTTGAGGTGAACGAAGTGCTAATATATGCTGTAGCTTATTAGTATTAATTCATCTAAACAAACATGTTAGAATGTGAATGCTAGATTGATCAATAAATTTATGATTAAAATCATGTGTTAGTAGATTCAAATTTCTGCCAGTAATGAGTGGTCATCAGTTCCTTCAAAAAATCGGAACTAACGGTATTTTGCTTCAAAGAATCTGACTTATCAAACATGACATTAAAAATTCATCCATTTAAAAAGCTGAAAATGTCAAGGAAAGAACAAAGCTGTCAAATGCCAGGAGGGTTTCGTGAAGAAAACACCCTCTAACACTCTAACACCAAGGAGAGTTTGAGAGAGAAGGAGCCGAGCTGGTGGTAACTGCTGATAGAGCTTTGTTGTTATCAAAATACCAAATGAGCAGGGAAACAAAGACTATGATGTTCTGACTTGAAATTCCTCATTTCCTGCATTTCTTCTAGCCCAGACCTATCATAAATAAAACATTTATGTAACTAAATCAGCATCACCTTCAGCGGGAGATTGTGAGGTCAATCCTATGCAAAGTTAATTCATACAGTCAGGTTAAGCAAGGGACAGGATGGACAATCAGCACACAGGATTTGAAATGGCCCATTGTAGCAATTTCTTTTAATCGTCTTTGCTAAGTGCTCCAGGTAGGGATGCTTTGGGCTGCAGGTAACAAAATGACAAACAGTGGCATGAAAAATGGAGGTTTGGGTCTTCTGCTATTGTAGAACTAAGCACCCCCCAAAGTTATCAGCTTGAAAAAACTTTTATTTTGTTGATAAATCTGCAATTCTGGAAGGGCACCGGGTTCCCCTTGGCATCGGTGAGTGCAGCTTATAGACTAAGGACTGGCATGTCCTGCAGGCGGCACACTCATGTTTGGCAGTTCCTGCTGGGAAGTCTCAGAGAGCTGGAGACTGGTATAGCTGGGGCTCCTCTGCCCCCCTCTGTCTCTCTGTGGCCCCCACCTATTTCTTCAACTTCCAACTTCCACATAGACTTCGAACATGCCAGCGCAAGGATCCCAGGACACGAGTCAAAGAGAAGAACAAGGAGAAAGTATCACCTTGGACGGCCCAGTGGGGGTCATTCAGTGCTGCTTCTGCTGGATTCTGTTAGAAGCAAGTCCAGGGAGGCTGGTGGACACTGAAGGGGAGGGGCATCGCACTGCATTTTTTTAACGGGAGGACGACCAAATAATCTGTAGTCATGCAATAAAGCTACCACAGTGGAATTCATTTTTTTCATATGTAATATGCAAACCGAAGCAATCCTATAGAATATGGAATTCCACGATACTAAAAAAATGTTCTTCTTAATTATAGGTTGTTTGATTTGGTTTGGGGGTTTTGTTATGTTGTTTGGCTTTTGTTTTATTTTATCGAGATAGTTTCGCGCTACACAGCCCAATTTGACCTAAAATTTGGGATCCTTCTGCCTCAGTCTCCTAAGTGCTGGGATTACAGGCCTAAGACACCATGAGAAGCTTGTGCTGCCACTTTTAGATGATTTTATTGTTTCATAGCTGCAGGATAACTGCTGCAGACACAGGCATTGCGACTATGTCCAAGAGTGCAGCAGCTTCCAGACCCTTTGATCAGGAAATGAAAAGCCCTTCCAAAACCTCCTCAGCAGAACTCGGCTGTGTCCACTGGCCAGAACACTGTTGCAAGGCCACTCCTTGCTTCCGGAGAGACTGGAACAGAGACTACTTAGCCTCCTCATCCAACCTTGTAAGGGTCAACAAAGGTGAAGAGGCAGGAATGGGCAGTGGGTCAGCTAAGCCACACACTTCTGTCCTAATGAAGCTCCACATCAGACCCATGTGCACAAAGAAAACGAACTTCTCTTCCTCGGCCAAGATTAACAACGAAATGACCCAAATATGGTTAGCAGATGAAAAACGCATCCACTTTAAGTGGAATCACAGACAACCATGTATTTGTAAGTAGGCTCAAGAGTTAGATACTGAACCAAATGACTCGTTCGCACAGTTTAAACAGGAAGCAGAATTGCTTGCCACAAAGACATGTGCCAGCAAGATAGGGAGACAAGAAGTGGAACCAACGACTTTGGAGGATGCAGCAGAGGGGACCACCTTGGGTTCAGAGGCCCAGAGCCTAAAAATATTCTAGGGGTGAGGCGAAAAGGAAGCATTAATTTATAAACCTAACCCAAATTTTACATGTAACTGCAGAATACTTGCTCTTTTTAGGCTTCTGTTGTTTACTAGGCAATAGGAACTGGAAAAAAATATTGTAAGTTGGTAGATTTTATATAACACATCTGCAGTGACCTCATTCACATTTAAAATTTAATATTAGGCTAAAGAAAAATCAAAACTTTCTTTCTCTCACTGCCTACTGTCTCATACAATGGTCTCTCAAGAATAAAGAAATCACACCTCAGCAGGCATTTTTCTAAGCACTTAATTCAAGCAAGCACTCACACAGAGATTAGCCCAACAATAGCTACAATGAAAGATGAGACATCTGGATTTGCTGATGTCCGTGGTGTCTAGAACGCTTCCCTAGGTATGTTAACAGATGTTCCTGACTGAAAACACAGAGCCGAACGTGAAGGAAAAATGTGACCACAGCCAGAAGCCAGGACAATGTCAGGCTGTAACTTGCATGAATTTGGGAAAAAATATCTCATTAGTCATCAGAGATAAAAATAAGAAATAGGAAATATTTTCCTTTAAGATAAAAGAATTCTAACAAAAGAAATTAAATAATTGATCCAAAGTTATATAGTTCATATTCAACAATCGAACAAGCACCAAGGCACTTACAACACTCCCATTTATAGTTCAGTTTGGAACAGAAAGCTATACAGGTATTTATTCGAAGCAGTGGCTAACTTGATCTAGTGTAAAAGAGACTCTTCTAAACAAAATCCCAAAGCACGTACCGTCCGAGTTATCGCTTTTCACCATTTACAAGCCAATGCTGTTTTCCCGGGTTTCCTTCATCTGCAAAATTTAATTAAGAAGCAAAGAGAAAAAAAAGAAGCAGCAGCAAAGAAAAAACTCGTGGAGATCATGAACCCACGCTTCTCATCCACATTTTAAATTCTAATCAGGTCATGATGACTTCTGATCTTCATGGACTATTATAAAGTATTATATTTGAACTTTTTAATTAAAAATGCCAATTTGGAGATCTACTCGAAGACACTTCAGTCATTCCCAAGCCAACTAGCAGTATTCTAAAGTGCAGAAATGATCACAAACTTACTTTGTAATTCTTTTTTTATTTTTGAGAGAGGGTCTCCCTGTAACCCCAGGTGGCTGGGAACTTGCTATGGAGACTAGGCTGGTCTCAATCTTATTGAGATCTGCCTGCCTCTGCCTCCTGAGTACTGGGATTAAAGGTGTGCACCAACACTCCCAACTGACTTTGTGAGTCTTAAAAGTAGCTTTCAACAATTTGTAGGTCCAGGGTTAAGTATTACATTCATACAAAATTTCACTGAATTTTTGACATCACTTGCAAACTCATGTATACTTTTTGTATATGAAAGTATCTCTGAGATAGACTATTTCTCACATTTACTTCCAACAAGAGATTCCCACTGGGTTTTGAATGAAAAGACTTATTAGATGCTACTCAACTAGGTGACAAGATAAATCATCCCCATTAAACACTAATTTGTTTTTATTCTGCAAAGGTAACGCAGATGTAAAGCAAGGGTTGTCCATCTGGAACATATGTCTAAACTAATAAGCATGCTGATAGCAATTTAGTAAGTGAGCCAGTTATCCCTCTAGTTCCACCCTTTCCACTACCAGTTTTGCCAAAAATGAAACTTAACAACAGATGATTCTCTTTGCTAGGCTATGCCCAACTTCCTCAATGCTAGCAATTCTTGGAAATACAAGGAACACACACATTGAGTTTATATCAACAAGAATTTACTGAGTGTCCATTATCAGGTGTCAGACTGAGATCAGAGGTGCAGCTTTAGGAGCCGTCTGTCTGAATTCACACCCCATCTCACTGCAGAGGCCTCCAGCAGTTTCCTTAGTCTCCCTAAGCCCTACCTGCCCTCATCTGCAATAGCCTTACAATCACCACCAGTGTCATCACCACCACCACCACCATAGTGTAGGACCCCCAGACTGGGGTACCCAACATCCACGGGAGGCTGCACCCCAATAACTCAGTCCTCAGACCAGGAGATGCAACAAGCAAGAGGATTTAATCGTTTGCTCAGACGAGGCTCCTGCCTCACTCAGAGAGAGAGAGAGAACAGCAGCCCCAAGCTCAGCTTACAGGCGATAGAGAACAGCAGCCCCGAGCTCAGCTTACAGGCGATTTTTAAAGGCAGAAACCACAAACCACAACCGGCAGCAGTGGGAGGGGGCCGGCAGCAACCAGCAATAGGGGGCTGGCGGCAACCGGCAGTAGTGGGAGGAGAAGTCTCTGGTGATGTCCGGAGCATGAAAAGGTCAGCTCTTTCTCAGTAGTTAGAATTATTTTACTTCTTACTTCCTTGTTCTGAATATTCTTCTTTAGTCTGGGGGATTTGGTTAAATCTACTTTAACCTGGGGGGCTTTAGTTTGATTCCATCATTAGTAGGGTCACTCAGACTTTAGAAGATGAAAAGACACATACACAGATCATGTTCACTTTCATGCTATGGTAAGTTGAGCCCAGAAGACACACATTTAGCTCAGCATGGAATTCTAGATCCTTGAGCCCAAAGTTGAATGATGAGTAAGCTAGGCAGAGAAAAGGTGTTACAGAGCGTGAGCAGAGTCATGGGCAGGGGTACGTCTTACACCGGGGCTGGATGTGGTTTGCTGTTAGGAGACATGGAGTTCACGATGGGGAGAAGTCAAAGATGAGGCTTCTAAGGAAGAGGAGGACCCAGTCATAGGAGGTCTGATAGCCCCCAATGAGTAACTGAATTTCTTCCTGTAGATCAAATTTCCTAAACCAGGTTCTACAAAGTACTTTACAAGGGTATGTCATGAGAAATCCCTTGGCATTCCTCAAAATACTAGCTTCACTGTGACTTGTATTTAGAAATATCTTAAATGTCACCCCCTCTTAAGAATCTCCGTGAATACATTTGCACATTGTAGCTCCATGAATTCCTTTATAAAGAGCCCTGTGCATCTCAGTTTAGCCTAAGAGTTTTGAAATAGATTGGACTACAGGACATCATTTTTACAGGACATTGGAAGAGATGTTCCAGGTCTTAATCTGAATAATGAACTGGACAGTTTAGCTTAGGAAAATCTCTCACTCCAGTTGGAGAGCTGGCTTTTTAAGGAGCATGCCTGGAAAGCAGGAGTGAAATGCTGATGATTCAGCAGAGTAGACAAAGCATTCAAGAGGTCAAAATCTCAGTGTCACTGGTAATACTAAAGCAAAGGAGACAGAATTCTATAGAATGACACCTTGAGTTCTTATATAAATCAAAAGAATCATAGTGCCATTAATTTCAAAAAAGAATCTAGAAAAGCACAATTCAAGAGAATGAACTAAGGTGGGGAAGATAAAGAACTTAATCCGGTCAGGTGTGGTGGTGCACACCTTTAATCCCAGCACTCGGGAGGCAGAGGCAGGCAGATCTCTGGGAGTTCAAGGTCAGCCTGGTCTACATAGTGAGTTCCAGGCCAGCTGGGGCTACAGAACTTAATGCAGAATATGACAACTTTGAAGCATCCTTGAGATTCCCAGATGAGATTACAGGTAAGAATAAGTCCACGAGGGACTGTAGTTCTAATCTAAGCGGGAGTCACCAGATAAAAGTAATTCTTGGCTCTTTTTTACTCAAAATTTCAAAGCTCATTTAACATTCTATACTGCATTATGGCCAGTGCCAATTTACTAATAAGATTATCATTTAATTTTACTTAAAACTTGGACTTTTCTTAATAAATTTCCAAATCAAATATACAAATATCCATACATAGACAGATGAGTCTTGCATTGCTCATGGTAAATTACTTAAATTCTCTCTTAAAAGGTGAATAAGCCATGAAGCTACTGCCATCATTCAGATGTACTGTAACAAATCTGTGTAAATGAGTGCCCCAGTTAGCTTTAACTGTCCACTTGACACAGCCTAAGCATCACTGGAGTGGAAAACCTAAATTGAAGGATTTCCTAACTCAGATTGGCCTTTTGGCATGTCTGCAGGGAATTGTCTTGATTGTTAATTGAGTTGGAGGGTAATGCCCACTGTGGGGGGACACACACCATCCCAAGGCTGGTGGTCATGAACTATATATGAAAGCTGGCTGAGTACAAGCCTCTGTGTGTCAATTGGCAGCATTCTCTAATCCTGCTGTACTTCTTGGCTGTGAAATGCGTCCCCTGATTGGAGGTAACGCTGTGTAAAATGGCAAACAGATCTGCCTTTAGGTTCCTGCCTTGATTTCCCTCAGTGAGTGATCTAAGTTATAAGCTAAAATAAACCTTTCCTCCCCAAAGTTGCTTTTGGTCGGAGTGTTTTATCACAGCTACAGAAATGGAACAAGAATGATGGGTTAATTTTAATACACGTCATAAATCATTTTACAAAACTAATTTGTTTTCTTTTTGTTTTATCTGTAAGTCTCTTGAAAACAATGAGACACATCCTTTGAGGTCCTGAGACTCTAAAAAAGTTTCTGACACATGGAAAACATATACCAAAATTTTATTGAGGTAATAAAATTAATTAAGGCAAGTTACAGTAATAAATCTGGAATTGACAAGTTCCAAGCTGTACTCTCTCCCTAATTGATCACATTTTTCCTCTTGGCTTTAAATATATCTACATGCTAATGACTTCCTGTGATGGTTAATACAGATTGTTTACTTGACAGCATCTTGAATCATATGAGACAAACTTCTTGGCATGTCTGTAAGGGAGTTTCTAAGCTGGGTTAATTGAAGTTGTTCTCATTGCTGTGGCAAAATACTTAGCAAAAGCAATTTAAGGGAAGAAGGGTTTACTTTGGCCCAACGTTTGACTGTCTAGTCTATGATGGCAGGGAAGTTGAGGTGGCAGGAGCATAAGGCAGCTGGTCACATCGCATTCAGGCAGGAAGCAGAGAGAAGGATGCTGCTGTTCAGCTCCATTTCTCCTTTTTATTCAAACCAGGACCCCAGTCCATGGAATCATGCCCACATTTAATGTGAGTTTTCTCAAGTCAATTAACCTAATCTAGAAAATCTCACAGGCAGAGATGCCCAAAGATCTGTTTCCATAGTGATTCTAAATCCTGTCAAGGCTGACACTCAAGATTAGCTAACCCAGAGGCTGGAGAAATAGCTCAACTGTTAAGAGCACTGACTGCTCTTGCAGAGGACCCAGGTTCGATTCCCAGCACCCCCATGGTGGCTGACAACTGTCTATAACTCTAGTTCCAGGGGATTTGACCCCCTCTTCTGACCTCTGAGGGCATCGCACGACACCAGTGAACTTACATACATGCAGGCAATACACTTGTACACATAAAATTTTGAAAAAAGGGTTAGCCACCTCACTTCCTTCCGTTGTTTTTCTCAGGTATTTTGTGGTAGCAGTGAGAAAAGTAACCAGCACATTCCAAGCTCAGATCTGTCAGCTCTGCTCTCCCTCCAGCCTTGACACTTGTTCTTCCAACCTTACTTGACTTTTCCATTTGAATGGTCACCAGGAAATTTAAATGTGTCCCTGGTGACTCTGCTGGTGGCCTGTCTCTACAATGTCCACTCATCCCTTACTCCTTATGAAGATGGCCCAGTTTCATCTAGTAAGCCAATGTGCCCAGTCAAAACCTCAGCCTCCTCTGCTGCTGGAGTTGTACAGATGATGTAATTCTGGTTGAAATGAAAGTAGAGCTCTGATAGGAACTTCTGAAAAAGCATTTGCTTTCCTGACACGGCATTACCCCTTCCTTCTTTCACAGTCCCCTTCTGCCCTGAGTGCCTCACTACCCATGCTCAGTGCTGCCACATTCCTAGCACATTGAAAAGACTGAAAAGCTTACCAATGGCCAAGGAGAAGAGAGAATATGACTAGCATCTCCGTGGCATTCACCAGCTACCACCCTAGCCAAGTCCATCTTTGGAATACTTTTTGTGTAGAAAATAAATGGACTGATTGACCAATCAAATAGCTTGCTTGTTTAAGATGCGTTTTGTCAGGTTTCGGTTCCCTACAGTTGAATGTAGTCATACGTGAAAAACATACAAAACAGTAATTTTGATTTCTACCTTCAAAGAGCACCTGGTGACTGCCACCCTCCATCTCTCAGACCTATTCCTCTCCAATCACAAACATCCTAGCTTCTGTTTTCTCCATCCATTTAATAGCACAGAGGGGGAAAAAAAATGGATTCATCATCAATTCCTTTGTTTCGGCTCTACCTTCGAACTATGTCTTCAAATGTTTCTTCTCTTTATTTCCCATTTCCACCATCCTGTTATCTAGTAGACCCATCACCTCTAGCCTCTCAACTGCACTCCCTGATGCCATCTTTCCCCCTCCAACCCATGCCATACACGTCCAGAGTTTGGAAACTCATATCAGCTCATGTTATGCCCTGTTGTAAACCTTCAGATTGTTTCTGTCTTATTTATGAGATAATCTGAATGTCTGACTGTTACAGACTGAATGTTTGTGTCCTCAGAATTCAAAGGTAGAAACTTCAGTATGGGGCTATTTGGAGATGGGCCTTTGGAAGGTAATTAGGTTATGATGGTGGAACTCTCAATCATGGGATCAATGACCTTACAGGAAGAGTCAAAGAGGCACCAAACTCAGGTGTGGTGGTGCACCTATAATCCCAGCACTTGGGAGATAGAGGCAAGAGGATCCGAAGTTCAAGATCATCCTCAGCTACGTAGCAAGCTCAAGGCCAGCCTAGATTACAAGAGATCCTGTCTCAAAAAGAAGAAAAAAAAGAAGAGGGGGAGGAGGAG
>NW_008349529.1:2035524-2111166 GCF_000622305.1 Nannospalax galili
GGAGGAGGAGGAGGAGGAAGAGTCAAGAGACCGCCTGCCCAATCTCCTCCTCCCTCTTCCTGGCCCTTGAGCTCTCCCTCTCCCTTTCCTTCTTCCTCTCCTTCCCTTGCCATGTTTCTATATAATAAAAGAAATCCATTTGCAGGCCATGAAGAAAGTCTTCACTGTGACGGAATCTGCTGGCACCTTGATTTTGAACTTCACAGCCTCTAGAACTGCAAAATAAATTCCTACTGCTTATTGTCGTAGTATCCCAAGGAGACAAAGACACTGGGTGAGGGTTACAAAGCCCTGGATGGTCCGACCTCCCCTTCTACTCCTCGTTGCCGACTCACTGCTGTCAAGCCTTTCCACCTTCATTTTATTCCTCAAACTGCCAAAAGTGCTTCTACCTCCGGCCTCTGAACTTGCTTCCTGTACTTTTCCACCAGCTGTTCCTGTGACTGGCTCCTTATCTGTGATCCATGATCTCAGCATCCTGTGTTTCCTTCATACATGAATCTGTCAAAATTATCTTTTTTTGCTTTTTTGTATGAGGTTTTCTACTGCTGTTTACTTTCTCTTTTTAGATTAATCCTTTGTGGATTAGGAGGTGTGTCTGTTTTATTCACTGCTCCATTCCCAGGTCTAGAACGATATGAGCATACTGGAGGCCTTTAGTAAATATTGTTTTTAATGAATAGATGAAGTTTGAAGAAAACAACTAGTACGTGGTCTTGGATTTTTATAGGTATGCCAACGTTTATGATTCTGAAACATATCATTTTCTTCTAAAATCTCCAAAACTCAAACAGAATTACGGTTGTAAATAAAAGCTTATTTTAGCATATTTAACTCCAGCCTCACCAAATGTATTTAATCCTATTAGTTCTCCACTCTCACAGGTGAGTGTTTTGTTCATCACCCAGGCTCTTTGACCTAGTTAGAGGAGAAGAATATGGGATTAGCCCCTGATTCAAGCTACCACGTGCAATGCTTTTATACAAACAAGTTCTCCAGAGTTTGGAAGGGAGCCCCAGAGACTCACAGTTCAAAGCTTCCAGATTCCTTTACGTGTGGTCATGCTAAGGAAAAGCTGCCTGCTGGATCCTATGGCCAACCTAGAAGTCAGGAGGAGCTTCCCCCAAACTCCTTGGTTATATTATACTCCAGTGAAAATAAAGTGTGTAGGAAAAATGTTCAAGGTGATAAATGCAGCCCTTTAAGGGCAAATGCTTAACCACAAGGAGAGGGTATGGATTTCTGGTCAGTTCTATTTCCAAGAGTTTATTCAGCAGTATGATGATTTCATAGATTCACTCCAGGGTTTTCATTACTAATCTCTACAGTTGGACGAAAAGGCAGAAATGATCTTAGTCCACCTACCCTTCCAAGCTGCAGAAGCTTGTAGCAGAGAAAGGAAAAAGGGAGCAGCGCCGGGCTCCTAGAGACATTCTCCTGTTACATCAGGGACAGTCAGGACAGAGGAAGAGAGGAGGCATGTGCTGGTGGGTGCACCTTAGGACCCATGCAGGACACAGGTCTTAGCAGCATGTCAGGAGCGAGTAATACTCTCTTTGCTTAGAGTTTTTATTTCCTCTCTGTGCACATTTCTTTCTTTTTAAAAAATTTTTTAAAGAATTTTATTTACTTTTATGTGTATGAGTGTATAGTCTGCATGTACATAAGTGCACATATGTCATGCAATGCCCGTGGAGGTCAGAAGAGGGCATCAGATCCCGTGGAAATGGAGTTACAGGCGGTTGTTACCGCCATGTGGGTGCTGGGAATCGAACCTGGGTCCTCTGCCACAGCAGTCAGTGCTCTTAACCACTGAGCCATCTCTCCAGCCCTGCATGCATCTTTCTAAAGGAAATCTGCAATGAACTGGGACTTTCAGGGGATCTGTGAGAGCAAAATTATTCTCACTCTATGGACTGGTGCAGTAATAGTGCAAAAGTAATACTGGGTCAAACTGTGAGAACCTTAGTACAAGACAGGGCAATGGCACCAAACTACAGGTCAGTGTATTCTTTACCACCACACATTCACTGTAAGGGGAGGGAAAGAGAGAGGGAGAGAGGAAAAGTGATGGGGGAGACAGAAGGAAGGGAGAGAGGGAGGGAGGGAGGGAGGGAGGGAGGAGATAGACAGCCAGTGTGGTGGCACATACCTATGATCCCAGCACTCATGAGGCTGAGGTAGGAGGCTCATGAGTTTGAGGCTAGCCTGAGCTATACAGTCAGACCCACAGGGCAGGGAGAGAAAAGGTAGGGGAGGAGAAAGAAAGCCTGAATCCCTTCCTACACACAGTTTTACTTAATGCTCTTGATGAAGCATTAAGAATCACTAATTTCTCTGAATTTCAGCACATCAGAACAATATTATGTGTGACAAACTGGAAAGTACACTTAAAGAACTTCTGCTTCCAGAAAAGTAGTGCAGTTGTTTCCAGGGGAAAATATTTGTGTTATTACCTAAGCATGAAATATCATTTTTGTTTAAAGAAATCTCATTCCAATTTATCAGGTATCTTCTTGAAAATGAACAAGGTGAGTTTGTCACTACAAAGAAAACATGGAATTATAATTAATAACCTTTAAAAAAATACTTCTAGATGAGGTTTGGAGAGTGGCTACAATTATCCAAAAGGCCATTAAAATACAATTCTGTTTCCCAGCACATCCCTGTAATGCCAGATTTTCTTCATATACTTTGATGAAGTCAAAATATCACATCACACTGAATGCATAAGAATCCAGCTGCGGGGCTCAGCAGTTAAGAGCACTGGCTGCTCTTAGAGAGGACTGGGGTTCAAATTCTAGCATCCATATGGAGGCTGACAACTGTCCATAACTCCAGTTCCAGGGAATCTGATGCCCTCTTCTGACCTCCATGGGCATTGCATGACATGGGTGCACTTACATACAAGCAGGCAGTACACTCATAGACATAAAATAAAAATAATAAATAAACTTAAAAAGAAAAGAATCCAGATGTCTCCTGAGCCAGACATTAACAAGATTTGAAAAAAAGCATAAAACAAAACAAAATACTAATTCCTTCTTGTTTTAGAAAGGTTTTTATAAAAATGTGTTATTTGGGGGCTGGAGAGATGGCTCAGCGGTGAAGAGCACTGGCTACTCTTGCAAAGGACCCAGGTTCGATTCACGGCACCCACATGGTGGCTAACAACCATTCATAACTCCAGTTCCAAGGGAATCCAACGCCTTCTTCTGACTTCTCAGGCATTTCACGACATGGGTGCACTTACACACATGCAGGCAATACACTCATACACATAAAATAAAAATAATAAACAAAATATTTTAAAATATGTTATTTGTGTTACATGTAATGAATTTGCTGCTGTTGTTTTGAAATAAATTAAGGCTGCTTATAAGTGTTTCTAGTATGAATAAATACAACTGAAATAAACAAAGGCTCTTTGGGAAGCTTAGAAACTTTTAAAGAGTATAAAGAAATCCTGAGACCAAAACTTAGAATAATGGTTATAATAGAAATGTATAATGGAAATAAAAATACATAATACAGACCAAGTATATAATAGAACTAAATAGCAGAAATGTAAATTACACAAGTCTAACAGTGTAAAAGAAAGGTGCTTCCATTATGCTGTTAAAGGAAAAGTTTAAGCAGGAGCACTCAGGTTGCTGACTAAGGCGTCATCATGGGAACAGATGATTTTCATGAATTTCAAAGCAGTCAGAGAAGAGCCACAGGTATTGGTGGCTCACATAAGGACCACAGTTAAGAAAACACATAATCATATCAAATTCTGTAATACATTATGAACCTATGCTGGCGCAGAGATCTGAGTGGTGACAATGAATTCTGACATAAATAATCTTTTTATAGTACCATATTTTTCCCCTTCTAGTTTTCCTTTGTTTCATTTGTTTGTTTGTTTCCTCTTAAGGTGTATTCCTCTTACTCTAGGAAAACTTGAGATAGGGATTCCTGACTTTTGTTTTCAAACAACTAAAATAACAGGAGAATCCAGTTAAATCTGAGAGAAGATTACCCCTTGTCTAAAATAAAATTCTCTCTCGTGTGATAGGAGTCAGAGTCTAAGGTCCCACATATTCTGCTTTAGCTTCCAAGGATACAGCAGGACCTCAGACACGCTAGCCACTGCTGCACCAAGAAGAGGAACTGAGAGGCTTTGGGGAGGTTGTTCAGTTGGCAAAGTGCTTGTTGTACAAGTATGAGGACCTGAGTCCATTCCCAGGACCTACCTAAAAAGCTGGGCATGATGATACACAGTTGTAATCCCAGTACTGGGGAGGTAAAGCCAGGAGGCTCCCTGGGGCTCGCTAGCCAACCAGCTTAGCCCCATCAGTGACAAGTCCCAAGTTCCAGTGAGAGATTGTCTCCAAAAACAAGGTGCCTTACTCCTAAGGTTGGCCTCTGGCCCCTGTATACATATGCACACATACACCTTCACACGCAAAAAATTAAAAAAAAAAAAGCATTAGCCCAGGCCTCCCAACCACAACAGTTCTCATATTCCAAAGATGAATGAAAAAGCAGACGGCAGCCAGTAGAGGAACTGAGGAGAAACAGGGGCATCTCAGTAACAATCCACGTGACCATATGACTGATGTCTTCCTGGATCCCTGACACATCATAGATATGATGGCTGTAGAGTTCTGTGAATGAGACAATTACATTTCATGTGAGAGGATTATATGATATGTGGATTATATCTCAACAAAAGCTGACACCAAAAAATGTAAAGAAGCATGGCTCTTGCCCGTATGAGATGTACTAAGATTCATACTCACACAAGGAATGAATTACAAAGTTATTTTAAAGTTGTGTTGAGGTAGTAGCTTCTAAAAGTATGCACTGTGCTGGCTCAGAACTTAGTAAATAGGTCCAGCGTAAAAAGATGCAGGAGGGGGCAGAGGACATGGGCTCCAAGAACAAGGTAGGGGACCTAAGCAAGTACTCCGCACCACTGCAACGTAGCACACACAAGCAGGGTACCATCTTGAGGAAGACCAGAGCAAAGTTCAGGGAGCAATCATCAAAGAAATCTCAGCAGATTGCAAAGCTCTACCTCAAGTAAGTGGCTCAATGGTAGGGGTACCATGCATAGTACAGGACTACAGTGAGGGCTACAGCCTCAGAGAAACGGGGTGAGGGATCTAAGAAGGACCCACAGTAGCCACACAGGAATGTGATTACTGTTAATCATTAATATATGATTTATATAATTTATAAATCTTAGCATAATATGTAATTCAAGTATGTTCTATCAGGATAATAATGCTGTTTTCTATACTTTGTGTTTTTAAGTTCCTTGTGCCTACACAATAACTATATAGGAAACAGTTACTCTTATTTTCTTCATTTTGTAAATGAGGAAACTGAGTCACAGAAAGGTGAAACAACTTGTTCAAGGCATTAATAAGGGCAGGGCTGAGATTAAATCCCAGATGGCATGGTGTCAGGTCAATTAACAGCTTAGCAGGCTGTATTTAGGGCAGCAGCCCACTTATTACCATTAAGACATTAGGATCAGCGGAAACCAGGGCTGATGTTCAACACTTCTCAGCAAAGGTCTTTAAAGCCCTTCTTCTTGGAGAACAAATCAGTGTGAGCATGCCCTGGGGCTAAGCCTGCAGGTAGTGGTTAAATGATGGCCACATAGGAGCAGATGGGAGCCAGGCAGCATGTATCCTGCACCTTTTCATTTTCCCCAGAGTACTATTAAGTAGTGTCACAGTCTACGAGAGCGTCTATAACAATACACCATAGAGTAAGTGACTTCTAAACAACAGAAATTTCTCATAGTTCCAAAAGCTCAGAAGTCCAAGATCAGGGCACCAGCAGACACTGTCTGGTGAGGACCATATTCTCATTCACAGCTGTCTTCTCAGTCTAACCTCACATGGAGGAAGGGTGATGAGTCCCACCCAGTGCTCGGTCACAAGAACATTAATCTCAGTCATAGGGGGCTCCATATTCATGACTTCTTCTAACACCTCCAAAGGCCCCATCTCCTAACACCCTCATCTTGTAGATAAGGATTTCAAGGAGTAAATCTGGGAGTAGCACAAACATTCAGTCTATAGCAGATAGGTATCATCGCTTTTTGTAGATAAGAAGACTGAAGCTCAAAGATGTTACACAATTTGGCAGAAGGCTCTAGACCATGAATTGGAGACTGTGTTCCACATTTTCTGATTCCAAGATGGCAGCTATAAAATTCACAGCATGAGAACTGGGGAGTAAGGCAGCAGAATAGCCAAGAACGTGCTGGGTAGCTCAAGTTCAGATGAACCAATTACGTTATGATCGTCCAAGAGCTACTGAGCCTTTCTGAGTCTTAGCATCTTAGACTATAAAATGGGCTTAGTATTCATCATAATGGAGACCAGCAAGATGGCTCAGCAGAAAAAGGCATGTGCTGCCAAGCCTGATGACCTGAGTTTGAGTCCCAGGACCCACATGGTAGAAGGAGAGAACTGATTCCCAAAAGTTGTCCTTTGACTCCCACATGTGTGCTGTGGCATGTACATGAACACACACACATACACACACACACACACACACACACACACTCTAAATAAAGTAATAAAAATTTTAACCAGCAATCATACTAACTCCAGGAATTGCTGTGGAAATTCAATGAAACTGTGTATGTGTAATAATTTGACAGGATGCCCAACCCATAATGAGTGCTCAATAATCAGTAACTGAGTAGGCATCCATCTTTTTGTGCTACTGAGCAAAGACAAGCTCTGAGGCCGCCCAGATCTTTTCTCCCAAAGCATTTTACTTCTTCAGTCAAGCAACATCAATGCTAACCAGAACATTAATATTTTTTTAATCTAGAGCCTGATGTGGTTGGTGGTCTATACCTAGAATCCCAGCGCTCAGGAGAAGGAGGAAAATGAGAGGGTCATGAGTTCAAGGCTATATAGTGAGACTCTATCTAAAAACAATGTTATTTAATATAGTTCTCTTTTCTAACAACTGAAAAAAGAGCATTAGTATATCACAAGTTACCCGAGGCTATATTTATAGGTGGTTACAGGGAGACCATTTACTCGTTATTTAAAAATTAAAAATTAAAAAGTTATTAGCATGAGATGGAAAATTAAGAAGTAAAGTTGAGACAATACCAGGTAGCCCTTCAAACTAAGGTGCAAGTTGGTGGGAAAGGCAGTCATACCTCCTAAGAAGAGCAGGCAGACTGCTGACAGGACATGACCCACACCCCTATCAGCATCAGCAAGCTGCTGAGGCCCAGTTCCTGGGAAGCCGGAAGTGTTGCTTTCAGATATCATGCCACCCCTACCCTGTGGTATTGTCTGTAGCAAACAAAGGAAACTGGAACCTGGGTGATACACAAGAGAAGTTAACAAAAGGCTAGACACTAGTATCTTGGAAAGCATATGGTAAGTGTGTGATTAGTGCTAGGCTAAAGATGAGAGAAGACAAGTCATCCAGATCCTTCAACTGGGTTGCTTTCATTTGCTAGAAAACTAGCTCAAAGTTGAACGAAATGAGCAAGCAGGTGTTGGATGGGGATACAGAATCCATAGAAACTGTGTTGAACTAAAAAGATAACAAAGAGCTTTGAGAATGAGATTAAAGGAAAATAAGTATGTGTGTTTGCAAAGAGGCTCACATATATATTTAGTAGAGAGTGCCTGTCTTTTGCCCCTGCAGTATATTAAGAGCTAACCTCAAAGGCAAATTAACTATGTCCACTGCACTATTTATGAGAGCCAGGGGAGGTTCTCAGGCACGATGGGAAATGTGGTGGGAGTGCGACAAGGCAAGGCAGTTAAAGATTTAAGGAGCAGGGACTCCAGACTCAATTTCTGGTCCATCCATTAAGCATTCATTATAAACCAGTTACTGTCTGCTTAGTGTCACAGCTACATCTTCTGGGAGAAAGAAGCACAGTTGGGAAACAGTTGCCAAATCTTACTCAAGCAAAGAAAAGTTTACAATTTGTGGGTTTTCTTTGTTTTGTTTTGTTTTGTGGGTTTTTGAGACACAGTCTCAGTCTGTAGCCCAGGATGGCTAGAACTCTCTGATCAGGTTGGCCTTTAATTTGTGTTGATCCTCCAGCCTCCCAAGGGCCTGTTTACAGATATCAGATATGAGTTGCCACCCCTGGCTGAATTTTGTAGTTTGAGGTTTTTTTGTTTGTTTGATTTTAGGGAGTGTGTGTGTGTGTATGTGTGTGTGAGAGAGATGTCTGGGGCCGCATGCTATAGCATACCTATGGAGATCAGAGGAAAACTTTAAGAAGTTAGTTCTCTCCTTCCACCATGGGTTCTGGGGATCCAACTCAGGTAGTGAGGTCAGGCCTGATCAGCAAGTACTCTAATCCCCTGAGCCATTTCACCAGTCCAACTTTGTGTTTTATAATCATATATCTTATTGGATGAAACTAAGTTGAGCCTGTTTGTTATAAACCAATAAATGCACTGAATAATTTTGAAGCACAGGAATCACAGACTTCAAAGCTTTTCCACTGGTTAGAACCAGCATCTGGTCCTGCTTTTCTGTTATTTTTAAGTACCCATGTGATGTTAAGTAGCACATTGTGTGGATTTGCATTTTGCATCAACATGGCACTTGGTTCAAGCATTTAGTCAAGTTTTCATCACTATAACAAATACCTGAAACAGTCAACTTCAAAGTTTGCCTTGGCTCATAGTTTTGGAGGTTCTAGACCACAATTGATTGACCCTGTTGCTTTTAGGCCGGTGAGGAAGCAGCACATAATAGCAGGAGCAGGTGGCAGACATCACAGTCAGCAAGCAAAAGAGAGAAAGAGGAAAGCTGACCCTGGTGTGCATGCCTGTGATCACAACACTGAGGAAACTGAGGCAGGACGAATGTGAGTTATTGGCCAGTCTGGGCCACATAGCAAGATCCTGGGGTCCCACAATCCCCTGCAAGTACACACTCTCAATGACTTGAAGAACTCTCACTAAGTTCCATCTCTTATACATTCCATCACCTACCAATAGCACTGACTGAGAACTGAATCTTTAACACATGGGCCTTTGGAAGATAGTTCAGATCTAAACTATAGCAAATAGGTAAAGAAAAAATGCAATTAATAATGGGAAGCTGGAAATGTGGCTCACATGTAATTCCAACACACTCAGGAAGCTGAAGCAGGAAGATCATGAGTTCAAGGCCAGCCTGGGCCATATATATATATGTGTGTGTGTGTGTGTGTGTGTGTGTGTGTGTGTGTGTATGGTACGTGTGGTGTGTGTTTGTATGGTGTGTGTGTATGGATGTGTGTGTTGCAAACTATCCGCCAACATGATCAACTGGGAAATGATACACTAAAGAAATCTATCTTAGAAATCATAGATCTTCATGTAAATTTTCCCAAAGTAAGAAGTGTTGTAGGGGAAGGGAACTGCCTAAAACATAAGAAAGTTGCAGTGATTTACACATGGCACTGCATTCCCGTCTACATGCATACTTCCTTAAAGAATGATGCACACACATCCACATGTGACTCCCACTGGAGGTCGTTGTCCAGACACTCGGGCCACCAGGTCTCTTATCAAAGGTGATGAGTAGAGTGTTTGCTTGCTGGCTACCTGCTGCTGTCATGGAGGCATCCTTGTGGGAAGTCCTGTTCTTGTCTATAGTCTCATATCTTCTGGTCTTGGAACTTCCCTGGAGCTTGCCTGTTTGTCTTTGGTTGAGCATAAACAGACTCCAGCCTTTATCTCCCTCAACTCTTTTCATGGATACAATTTTAGGATGTGTCTGGGGACTGCTGGGCTTGTAGGGTTTCACTGGGCTATGTCAGCTCATATTTATTTTTGTTTGCTTGCTGTCTAGTTACACCATACCTTGGCCCATTGTGGCCATTTGGGGGAAATTTGTATTTAGACACGCACTCACAAGGAGATCCACAAGCAACATTTTCACAATGTATTTCATTAATCTCGTCCACATTTTAAATTCTTTAGCTATGACTGGAGATTATATATATATATATATATGAAATCTTCATCCCAACTAGAACAGTTGGGATACAACTTGTGTTCATCTTTGTTAGTCAGCTTTGGATAATATCCATCTTTGTTGGTCTATCAAGAACACCATAGGTCTCTTGCTACTGAAGTATACACTAGGAAGGAAGTCAGTACAGGGCAGATTGGAATTGGAGCCTTCATTAATGAGATTAGAGCGTACCGTATCCCACTCCCTGCTCACAACAAAATGCTGAAACAGAGAGAACCTCCGTCACTATCAAGGCCCTGCAAGTTGCAAGCCTTGTAAGTGAGAAACAGTGGCTATCCCAACAGAAGTGGACACGGGCATGAATCTTAGGCCTCACAAGGGGCTTTCTAGAAAAGAAAAGGGGACTGAGGAGAGAAGGATCACCTGCTTCCAAAGTCCTGTGAAGTCTGTAGTACGCAGGGAAAACAAAGCTTATGTTTCTACTGCCACTTCTCCCACACTGTATTGTTGGCCTCTTCCTAGAACCAAAGTCTCAGGCTACAAAGGAGAAATCTCCAGCTACTGCTGAACCAGGAGCCCTTGCTCTAGTGAACAGAAGACCAGATGCCCTGACCCTGAGCAGACAAGGAGAGAACATACTCACCATCTTTTATATGGCTGTCAGAGTTGGAAAATTAAACACTTCATGACATTGAAATATTGGAGGCCTCGTGAATGTGAATCTGCATGAATTTTTTCTTTCAATCTGCATGAATTTAACTGTTGGGTAAATGCATCCTCTGAGGAAAAGAGGGGGTGGGTCTAGAGACCCAGAGAGAAGCAGAGCACACTGGGAAAAAGGGAGTGGAGCTGCCGCCATATTGAGCACCTGAGAACAGCAAGCGAGAGAGATGGGGGGAAGGGTTGGAGACGGGTGGTGCATGTATTTCAAATATGGGAAAGGAAAAGCCTATAAGTGAAGAGCAGAATGCTCTGACTCCATTTTGGCTAGCTTCTTTAGACAAGCCCAGACAAGCTCAGGCATATTGTACATGTAAAAGCCTTATAAGGTATGAACAAAAACTTCTGACTCTAAAAGATATTAGTCAGCACATTCCAATGCCCTGAAGACAGCCCCTACCAATCAAGACTTTCCCCGTACACAGGATATGGGGACATCCAATTAAAACTTTCCCCATATACATGATATGGGGACAGCCAATCAAGACTTTCCCTGTACACAGGATATGGGGACATCCAATTAAGACTTTCTCCGTGTACAGGATATGGGGACATCCAATTAAGACTTTCCCCATATACATGATATGGGGACAGCCAATCAAGACTTTCCCCGTACACAGGATATGGGGACATCCAATTAAGACTTTCTCCGTGTACAGGATATGGGGACATCCAATCAAGAGTTTCCCTGTACACAGGATATGGGGACATCCAATCAAGAGTTTCCCTGTACACAGGATATGGGGACATCCAATTAAGACTTTCCCCGTATACATGATATGGGGACAGCCAATCAAGACTTTCCCCATACACAGGATATGGGGACATCCAATCAAAACTTTCCCCATACACAGGATATGGGGACATCCAATTAAGGCTTTCCCTGTACACGGGACATGGAGACATCCAATTATTTTAAAAAATGCTTGGGTGCGCGGGTTTCTATGGAGTGCCTCAATAAAAGCTCCTGCCTGGTATTGTTCAGGGCCAGACTCCATATCTGGCTCGTGAAGTCTGTGCCCGGCTAGCCGCTATTTGGTTATTATCTTTTTTTCCCTTTAAACTCTTAAATAAAATTTTGTATAATCTTTTTGGGTATCTGTGAGAATTATTCTCAATTCTCGAACCCTAACAATAAGAATATGTGTTTTTGTAAGTCAGCCCCTCCCAAATGTCATATAAACTATGCAAAATCCAAATAGAATGTCTTATGTCAGTTTGTCAAGCCCTGTCAGGACCGGGAGACCATAGAGTCCTCAGAAGGCACACTCACGCTTCCCCCAGGGAGGGAAAAGGGGAAAATTTAGTGAAACACCAACATATTCAGAAAGCTAATATGCTAATTCTAAGATTCCAAAATTCGTGAGGTTCCTAGAAGCCACTTGTGAAGGGAGATTTGTTTATCTGCAGCCATTTGTGGGAGGGCTGTAGAATTTCTTTGTCCATATTTTCTCAACAACTTCAGAATACAAAGACTAAGGATAATAGAAGAATGCCTTCAGGACAAACAACCATCCTCAAAAATCAGGCACCTGGCCTTCTCTGTAGCACCAATATTGGAACTCAATCATGCAATGACTGTGGGCTTAGTTCTCCTTCCACCTGGATTAGTTTCTTTTCCCATGCCTGTGATAAAATATCCTGACAGAAGCAGCTTAAGGGAGAAAGGGCTTATTTTGGTTCACAGTTCAAGGCACAGTCCATCATGGTGGGGAAGTGAAGGCAGCAGGAGCTTGAAGGAGCTCGTCATTCCCCATCCACAGTTAAGAAGCAGTGAGCAATGAACACATGTTTGTTAGTACTCAGCTCACTTTCTCCACTTTACACAGTATGGGATCTCTGCCCAGGGAATGGCCCCACCTCCAATCAAGATGGATCTTCCCATATCGATTAATATAATCAAGATAATCCCCCCACAGGCACACCCAAAGATCTGTCTCCCAGGTGATTCTAGATTCCGTCTTGATGTCACTAACCATCACACCATCCACCAAACCAGCCAAGCAACCAAACAAACAAGGCTCCACCATCAGGGAGATGTATAGGTTTGTTCATTGCTGTAAACTAGCACTTGAAGCCTGCTTGGCACAGGGGAGTATCTTTGAAAACAGTTGTTGAATGAATGAGTGCATCAGAGGAAAGAGTTTTTCAAAGTGGTGAAAACACAGCTTCACTCAGAAGGTCCTGGTGAGTGTTAAATGAACAAAGCAATCAATGCATCTGATCTTTAGTGGGTGCTTAACAAAGTGTGTTTTCCCCCTCGGGAGAAACTTTGATCAAGCAACATCAGCTTAGAAGATAAGAGTGTAGCTTTGTTTCAAACCAGATTCTTATTTTCACAGTACTTGGCAAAATAAAGAGGTATAACCTGTTTAAATGAAGATGAGGAGCCCCATCCCAGTGGCTGTCTTCATTTTAGGTCTCCTGCCACCCCTCTCTTGAAAGCACACGTATTCCGCTTAGGAAGGTGCCCCACCTTTAGCTTTCTAAATTGTTCTATAACTCAGTCTCCTCTTCAGCTGTAAAGACGTTGATTTTATCACAAAAAATTCTTTTAGAACTTTATGGGGTCTGAATTAGATGCTCACTTTGAGAGTCATTCAGAGAAAAATAAAAATTAGTTCCTCTGTCACTCTTGCTGAATGACTTCTTAAAGCCTCACTGTCTCCATAGCCGTAGTCAGACAATAAGATAATCCTGAGAGCAATTGGCAATTATTATCATTTCAGAATCAATGTGTGCCTGCCCCTGAAATGAAATCTTTGGGCAGGCGATCTTAGGCTATTACGAACTCAACATTCTCTGGCAGGAAGCAGTGTAAGCAGATCATTTCTGCAGAACAATAATGTTTAAGACTTAATAGTGGCCAAGCAATAGGAGCAATTTTCCTAACAGGATTGAGCGGAGGGTAAATGAGATGCCTGACAAGCCATTCTGCTACACAGTTGTTTCCTAAGTCTTTCAGGTACTCTATGTATTGTTTTATTCTAAATCTAGCACAGCTCCTGTTACATTAGAGGTGCTCCATTACTGTGCGTGGATTAGAAGGATGAACTGGCCATGGAAAGAGTTATTATAAGCCCCCAGATGAACGTCCCCTTGTCTTTTAAGCTCTTCCACCTGGGTCAGCACCCAGGTGGTCACTGCTTTACTGTCTGAATCAACTCGGGACTTCCTTTGCCTTGAGGGTCAGTAGGTATAACCCTCAAATCCTGGCCAATGACTTCCTCAGTGCCTGGAAGCTACTTAACCATCTCCAGCACAGTTTGATCATCTGTAAAAGTAGCAGAATAGCTTTTATGGGGTTATTAAAAAGATTAAATTAGCTACCATAAAATACCAGCAACCAGCACACCTAAGCAGTCAGTACATAATTGTTTATTAAGCCCAGAGCTGTCTGTTGTCACTAGGAACAAAAACACCCCACGTGGCCTGTTCTCTTCTAGTCTTGTTTCATACCGAGTAAGATGCCGTGTGAACATGGAGAAACCTATGCACTAGCAGTGCATTTTACTCTGCTGTTGGCTAACCCCTTTTATTTAAAATTATTTATTTAAAATTTGGATTCCATTTACAGAGTGTTTTCAAAGATGGCATGTCACAAGAGCCCTAAATGGTTGATAGAAGACTCAAGATCTATTTTACAGATGAGGAACCTGAAGCAGAAAAAATTAAGTTACTGGGACGGAGATGTAACTTGGTGGCTAAGGAGCCTGCCACACAAGCGTGAAGAATTGAGTTCAGACCCTCAGCATCCCAATAAAAAGCAAGTATGGTGGTATGAGTCTGTAGACCTAGTGCAGGGGAAGTAAGGGGTGGGACATGCAGAGATAGGTGGATCTGCAGAGCTCACTACTAGCCAGTTTAGCCAGTCAGTGAGCTCTGGCCTCAAGAAGAGACTGTCTCAAAAACTAAGACTACTGATGTTAATCTCTGTAATGGAAATGCTGAGGCTGGATAACTTATAAAGAACAAAGATTTAGGGCATGGAGAGCTGGTTCAGGGGGTCAAGAGCACTGACTGCCCTTGCAAACCCTGGTTTGGTTCCCAGCCCCCACAAGCATCTAACAACCATCAATAACTCAAGTTCCAGGGGATCCAGCACCCTCTTCTGGCATCCAAGGGCATTGCATGCACAGGTGCACTTACATATATGCAGGCAAAACATTCATACACATAAAATGAAAACTTTTTTATTATTTAAAAGAGAATAAAATTTTACTCAAATCATTGTTTGGGAGGTCCAAGGGCATGCATGGTTCTGGCACTGACTCAGCTCAGGCATCACAGGGCAGAAGCATGAGGCAGCGATCACAAGGTGAAACGGGAAGTCAGAGAGACACGGGAGACTCTGAGAACCATGAATCCCTTCTGGTGACCTAAAAACCTCTCACAGGCCCCATCACCACACCAAGGACCAAGATCCCAGTATACAAGCCCTCAGGGGCCAAGCCACATCTAAGTCATAGCAATGTTTTGTTAACCTGCAGCATGAGAGACTTGGCTCCCTCAGTTCTGGTAGGCTAGAGTGCCGTAAGGATATCCAACAGTAATGGCATAAAGGTCAGAATTCATTCCTCTTTCACATAACAGCAGTTGGGTGTTTCACCCCAGCAGTCCACTCTGCTCCTTGTGTTGATTCAGAGACCCAGATTCTTCCCAAAGCATTGTTCACCGCCCCTGGGGTCTAGCCTTCATCTCCACGATCAAATGTGTACTGCTCTGAGTCCTAACTCATAGGCAGAGGAAAGACCATGGAGGAGTCTCATGTCCCAGAGCCAAAAGTGACACACCACACCTCTCCTTACATCCCACTGGCAGGGAGTTAGTCATTTGGCCACACCCAACAGCAAGAAAGACTTAGATACATTAGTGGCCACATGCCTAGCTACGTATCTAGTACCACAAAAGAAAACTGGTAAACAGCCAGCATTTGTAGCCATGTCAACCACTATAGACCCCCCCCCCCTTTATGGAGAAGTTACACTAGGAAAATTTGCCTAAATCACACAATGAGTAAGTGGCAGAGTGAAGATTTGAACTCAAGCTCTCAGTTCTTGCTGTCCACATATGTGTCACCCTTCCTCCAGTTTCTGCTCTTAAAATGACTTGAGGCACCATTAGCCACACACGTGTCACAGGCTGCTGACCCTGCTCTGGCAGTTATCCTGCAAAGATAATTTCCTTCCTGCTGAACACCCTACTATGACTATTTTCTGCTCCTAGAGGAGGAAGTATCAGGTCAAGGATTGAGGTGACTGCCCGGGGTCTGGTACATAGAAGAAATCTGCCTAGTCATAAGCAGAGCAAAGGGTTGCTACTTGACAACTACAAAATGGTCTAGAGGAAACCAAGGTTAGAAATGGAAAGCCTGTAGCCCCTGGAGGAACAAGGAACACACGTAGGGAGAATGGACAACAGCTGAGGCAATAACAAAATAGACTGAAAGGGGAAACCGAAAGCATAGTGCACACAGGTGAGTTTGGATTATTTCAGGTAGAATGTTTCAGAACATTCTTTTATTTAAAAAAAAAAAAGTTGTCTAATTTGAATTGGTAGCACATTCCTTTGAAAGAGAGGGGATAATCTCTCACACTCTGTGCCCCAGACATCGAATTCCTCTCCATCAATGTGCTCAATAGCACATTCTTCACTCTCTTCCTTGCATGTTTGACAACAGAAGTCAATACATGAATACCCAGTATTTCTTTTTCTCTTCTCTTTTGGTATCTTATTTTCTGTATGCCAATTTTTCACCTAACAAAGTATCCTGAAGATCTTCCAGTGTTTATACAGAAAGGGCAGTGTCCTTTTTCAGAGCTGCATCATATCTCATTGTATGAATATGCCATAATTTAGTTAACTAATTCCCTGTGGACAACAGTTTAAATCATCTCTAGTCTTCTGCTCTTACAAACAAGGCTGTAATATATAACATTATGAACATTTCAATCTTTGTGAATATGAATAAATCTATAGAATAAATTCCTAGGACTGGCTTTAATAAGGTGAAACATAAAGATATTCATAATTTTGAAGGGTATTTTTAAATAGCCCTTCATAAAGTTATACAAATTTATAATCCCATTAGTAATATATAACAGCACCTATCTGCTTATATTTTTGCTTGTACAGTATACTATAATTGTCTTATAACCATTCTATAACATGAAAAACTGTTATCTACACCAACTTAATTCCTATTTATTATTATGAAGCTAGCTATCTTCTTATAGACTTAAATACTTACGTTCTCTTTTCCATGAATTTTATGTTTGCATATTTTTCATTGGGTGGATTTTTTTTCTTACTGAATTATAGGAATATTCTACATACTAAAAAAATGAGACCTGTTTATTAAATGAGTTGCAAATGTTTTGCATTTTTATATTTATTTTCTGACTTTATATGGTTTTTATATTTTATTTATATTTTTATTTTATGTGTATGAGTGTATTGCCTACATGTATGTAAGTGCACCCATGTCATGCAATGCCCATGGAGGTCAGAAGAGGATGTCAGAACCCCTGGAACTGGAGTTACAGACAGTTGTTAGCCTCCATGTGGGTGGTTGGAACTGAGCCTGGGTCCTTTGCAAGAGCAGTCAGTAGCTCTCAACTGCTGAGTCATCTCTCCAGTTCTGTTTATCTTGTTTTTTAAAAATTTACCATGTGTGTTTGTGTTGTCTCTGCGCATGTGTGTGTGTTTGTGTCCGTGTATGCACACATGTATGCCTATGCCCACAGAGGCCAGAAGAGGGCATAGGCTCCCCTGGAACTGGAGTTACAGGTGGTTGTGAGCCATTCGTGTAGGTGCTGGAAACCAAACTCAGATCCTCTGTAAGAACAGTTCGTACTTAATGGTTGAGCCTATCTCTACCCCTGAGGGTGCTTTTTGCACTGCCTTCTGAATTCTTTTATTCACTTTCCGACGTTGGAGGTTCTAGTGAGCCAAGTCAAACCCTTAGATGGTAGAAATGAAGCCTGACCGTGGAGAGACCTCACTCATGAAGGTTTCTTCTTGATGTCATCTTTAATTACTCCCAGGTAAGCATACTGTCACAGAGCTTAGCCCACTGAGTAAATTAAAATCACTCGCCAAGACTTCAGCGGTCACAGAGGGCAAAGGCAGCCAGGCTTCCTGCCCTTTGGCTTCCGCCTGAGGAAAGTGTGCTCTGAAGTCCCGGAAGAACCCTGCTGCCACTTCAGCTTTCATTCTTCCTGAACCTTCTTCCTTCAGGCAATTCAATTATAAAAGTCCTTCCTAGGTCGGTACAAAATGAATGAGACTGGCTTCGGAAGGAAGGATCAGCCTGTGGATGTGCTGGTGAAAGAACTAGCAAAGAAAGGGACAAATGACCGACTGGGAAGTCGCATTGCAGGCAAGGGGCGTCCACACAGGACAGACACCGCTCCTGCTGCAGGCAAGCAGGCAAGAGGGAGGAGGGGAGCCCTTTTAGAGGACCCAGCATTAGTCTCCATGTCACTGCATCTGGATCCTGAAGACTGATAATATAGAGGTGGTGCTGGGAGGGGAGGGATATGCCTTTTAAAGGTTTAGGAAGAAAACTAAGCAGTTCTATGACAGCACCAAGAAAATGTGCCCAGGCTGTTTCCGAAAAGAATCTGGCTCTTTCATTATTTCCCAGTCTGCTCAGTGGAAGTTTCGGAAAGCCTCCAATATGCTGTCTCTTCTGCCTTGTAGGCTCTGGGGAGCCTTGTTCCCAACCCGTCTAGTCTACTACCCTAGACCTCGAGTTATTCACTATTCCTTGCCTCCCTGCTTCCCTGCCTCCCCCACTTCCCCTCCTCCCTCTCTCTCTGTGTTCCTCTTCCTTCCATGAACCCTTCTCTCTGGACCCTGCAGCACTGGGTCAGCCTGGCAGCGCTTCCCACGCCTGCCTCTGCCTGGCTTCCCGACCTGTGCTCCAGCACCAGCTCTCTCTGGAGGGCTGCCCTGAACTTCAGCCTTCCTGGCCCCAGCAGCCTAGCTGGACCTCAGCCACAGTCGCCCTTCTTAGCAACTGGTCAGAGTCCTGTTCCAATCGGGATGGTGTTCCCTGGCCCCCACACCTCTCTTCCTGGACCTGTGCTCCAGCACCAGCTCTCTCTGGAGGGCTGCCCTGAACTTCAGCCTTCCTGGCCCCAGCAGCCTAGCTGGACCTCAGCCACAGTCGCCCTTCTTAGCAACTGGTCAGAGTCCTGTTCCAATCGGGATGGTGTTCCCTGGCCCCCACACCACTCTTCCTGGCAGCCAACTGAATATTTCCATTTTCCAGTATTCAGTTTTGTCCCTGTGTGTTCCATTCCCTCCCCAATGAGGAAACTCACAGATACCAGTATCAGCAAGATCAAGTCCAGAGTCACCACACAGACTCCACCTATTTTCAACAGTAAGTGCATTTACAATAAAAAAGAAGTCCAGAGACTGGAAGACCCCCGGTTTGATTAATCCTGCAGCTCACATGTGTCACAAAGACCCCTCAGCTTTTTCTCTTTCTTGCTCCACTAGTCCAGTCATGCTGCCAACTCTTCATAAGAGGCACACAGCAGCCCTAATTGATCAGTTATATGGGCTGGCATTGGCTCCATGGGCTCCTAAGAGCAACTCAATAATCAGGAGTCTGGCTAGTCAGGGTTAAGCTACTAGTAGTGTAGTCTCAACCACAGTGGGACAATTTACACCACAGGAATGGAAATAGACAAATGCTACAAATTAGGGCTTTTTGATTTGGGGAAGGTTTACAGAAGGCCACAGCTGTGTGGCATCTGGCATGATAATACCTAGAGACAGGAGGGGTCTGTTTTTCAAATACATCTTTCAAGAAGAGAAACTGCTTCTGGAAGTCAGAAGACCCATAAACTCCTACCATCTTTGCCAGATTGTGTCCCAATAACGATGTTTTAGCCAAAGATTGGCAAATGGACAGAATGACAACTTGTCTGATGCCCAACTATCAGATTCCCTTAGCTGGGAACCAGTGTGAGGTGGTTTTCCTGCTTGGAAACCTGCTGGATGTCCCAGCGTGTTCCTAAACTATGTGGATTTTGACAGCTGATGTCTGCAAGACTACCTCACTGAAGAATAAAAGACAAGAGAAACGGCTGAGAGGCAATTTTTCTGGGGTTCTCGGGCTGCGTTCACTCAAGTGCTTCAAACACCTGGCTTCTCTTAAGAACTGCCAATTGTATAGAAATGGCCCTGTTTTCCACTCAATAGTACTTCTTCGATAAAGACATTCATATTCAAAAGGATTAACTGTTATCCAGGAAGAGAATTACTTAATTTTTATGTGCTGACATGCTATTTAAATTGAGCTAAATTCAAGACTAGATATCATTAAGCGGTTGACTCAAAATTAATTTTTCTCTATTCAGGCTTAACTGAACCCTGCTTTTCTCTCCAGCAGGAATAGTCTGTGAGCTGAAAAACACTTCAGTGTTTTTTCCGAGGCAGCTCCTCTGATGGCTTAGCTGAGATTGCAAAACTTTCATGCTGTTGTGACTTGTCAGACCCCATGCCATCTGTCTACATTAGCTTTTTTTTGCTCCCAGGAAAGAACCTCAAGACTACTGTAAGTACTCTGAGAAGGTATCTGAATGGCCTGTCCTATCTAGCTTCCTTAGCCTGTTCCCTTCCATTCATGAAAATAGAAATAGAAATCTTCTGCTCACATATGCCTGTGTTTATATGAAGAGTTAGGCTTAGATATCTAGAGGCCATAAAAGGTAGTGAAGGGTCCAGGCCATGGCTGCTGTGAGCTGCCACTGTCTAGAGAGGCACACACAGGAACAAGTGAATAGTACACATGGGAAACAGAGAATGCTTCCCTTGGTATATCGGAAGTTTGTTTAATGTTTTATTTACTTTTATTTTATGTGTATGAGTGTTTTGCCTCTGTGTGTGTGTGTGTGTGTGTGTGTGTGTGTGTGTGTGTGTGTGTACTACATTTGTGCAATGTCCATAGAAGCCAGAAGAGGGCATCAGATCTCCTAGAGCTGGAGTTACAGATGGTTGTTAGCTGCCATGTGGGTGCTGGGAACCAAACCTGAGTCCTCTGCAAGAACAGCCAGTTTCTTAATCCTTGAGCCATCTCTCCAGTCCTTGGAAATGCTTTCCACCATTTAATTTTGCTATGAACATTTCAAACATACAGAGAAGCTGAAAGGATAGCATAACAAATGACATATCCAGGTCAGTGAGATCAAACACCTGCTCATATTCGACCATACTGGCCCTCTAAATATTTTGCTAGACATTTTCAAGGACATTATAGTCACACTTCAACTTTAATGTTTTCAATATACACCTCTTTAGAAGTACATTTGCTAAAAAATCACAGTTTCATCTTAGATTCAATTTAAGACAAAAATTCTCTAACACCATCTAAAATCTAGTCAATATAAATTTTTCCAGTTGTCCTCCAATGCCCTGCAATGTGTGTGTGTGTGTGTGTGTGTGTGTGTGTGTGTGTGTGTAGCAAACAAGGTAGTTACTTTTCTTGTCACTGTGATAAAAGTCCTGCAAAAAGCAGCTTAAGGAAGGAAGGGTTTATTCTGGCTCACACATTGAGGGTTCAGTCTACCATGACAAGGAAGTCATGTGTGTTAGTTACTTTTCTGTTGATATGACAAACCATGGCCAAGGCAACTTACAAAAGGAAGAGTTTATTTGGCTTAGTGTTCCAGAGGGATAAGAGTCCATCATGGTGGGAGGCATGGCAGCAGGGGTGGCCAGAGCAGAAAGCTCAGCACTCACATCTTCAAGCAGGAATGAGTTCTGAACTCTCAAAGTTCCTGCTTCCCAAGTAAAGTGATTCGTCCAACAAGATTGCACCTCCTAAACCTCTGCATGTTTGGCCACCAGTTGAAGCCAAGTGTTCAAATACTTGGAGCCTATGGGGGCTCCACACAGCATGGTAGCAGGAGGACAATGCTGGTTGATACATTGCACCCTCAGGAAGCAGAGAGGTGAATGCTGGGGCTGTGCTTTCTCCTCTTTATTCAATCTGGGATCCCAACCCAAGGGATGGTGCTGTCCTCATTCAGGGTGGGTCTTCCTTGCTCTGTTAAATCTTTCTGAAGATACCTTTAGACATACTAGAGGTGTCTTTCCTTGCTGACTCTAAACCCTAGCAAGCTGACAAAAGATTAAGATTAAGCATCACAATAATACAGTCATTATATTTCCTTAGCTTATTTTAATCTAGAAGAGTTTTCCTATCTTTTTTTTTTTTTTTTAATGATAATGGACCTTTGAAAACACAGATCAGTAAACAGTCCCAAATTCTGGAGTGTCTGATTTTTATCTCAAGGCATTCTTTAACTTGTTTTGCTAGTTTTGATGTCCGGTTAAAATGAAGACCTGATTAGATTCAGGTTGAATTTGTCAGATTCTTGACTAGAAGCAGATGACACACTGGAAGAATTTAACTGAAGAAAGTTAGATGAAGGAGCTATTTCCAGATGTGTGGGCAGGCATAAGGACCAACAGAGATGAGGGAGCTCCTGGGACCATGTCTGCCTGCTGAGGCCGAGCTGATCAACGGCAGCACTGTGGGAACTGAGGCTTTGGAATCCAGCCCCCAACAGGAGCCCTGGATGTAAAAGCAACACAGGCATTACCCATGATTCTCTTAGAAGAGAGTGAGACAATGGAGATTGAGCACCATCTCTCTCCTCCACCCTCAGCATCTCTGCTGGACACCCACATTGGTCAGATCCAACCAGAAGGAAAACTGTAAGGGTCCCTGAGGGATGGCAGTCTGTAGGGGAAGTCTCCAGCAGCCATCACTGGATGGAAAAAAGACACCAAATGCTTTGATAAGGTAAAATGGAGAATAACAAACACATAGTTTAAACATTTTGGGCTAGAATGCTTCATAAGTCATGAAAAAGATATTACCAACCATGAATCGAAAATATTTGAAAAAAAAAATTACACTGAATACATTCTGACTTCTTTCCTTGTTATCTTTCTCCCAAACAATCTATTCGCACAACATTTTCAGTGTGTTATAAGTAATCTGGAGCTAATTTAAAGTACAGGCAGAAGAGCATAGGCTGTGTGTAAATACCATTTTAGACGAGAGACTTGAGCATCCATAGACTTGGAGTTCTATGAAGGGTTCTGGAATGAATCCCCCCACAAATAATGAAGGGTGACTACATTCTCAAAGGTCTTAGCTTAGGGGGCCACATATAAGAAACTTTTCATAGACATTTGCTACATTGAGTTCAACTGTGGAGCGTCCCAAAATGAGCCTAACAGGTTTGCACTTTATTATGGAACTCCCCATAACTTCTTCCAGTTAAAGAAAGCATCCCCTTACCCGACAATATTTCTGAAGCCTCGGGCTTATGTTATTTCTAATTGTGAAAACATGCCCAAGGTCATGTGTTAAATACCTTTCAGTCACCTGGTAATGCTTCTGCTTGCTTTTAAGGCTGCTTCAGATTTTCAAATAACAATTTTTAATACCTTTAAATAGAATATATTAGTTTTCAAACAGATGTATAAAGTGCTCCACATTTACATGTAAAAGTGTCATTAGATTGAAGTGGGAATGATGCTTCCCGCTTTACAAAGGAAGTGATTGAACTGCTTTCTTTATAGGCTGTAAAGAAAAAGACAACCTGCTGACATTGTTTAAATGCTCCAAGAGAGGCAGATGGATCCATTATTATAAAAAACCTGGAGGTCCCTTTCAGCTCTAAGATTTTAATTGAGCTGTATAAATTTACACAGTCCCACCTGTCTCGTGACTTCTAAAATGGTTTGGATCTAAACCTCATTATCTGCAAATAGTAGTTTCAGTAATACTTGACAATACAAAAAATCTGTTGGACTCTGTTTTCATATCTATTTTCATACCTATAAGAAAGTTGAATTGAGTAATCGCTGTGGTCATCAAGCACCGTAACTCCTTAAATTTTTTGTCAGTATTTAATGGCTCAGCTGTATACTTTCTATGATACTGAGAATATCTTAAATATATATTCTAAATGAATATACACATATATATCCCCTAAATCCTCTGAATATATGGTAAGATTTTTTCCTAAAGAGCATATTTGTCCTTACTGAATACCTTTAGATTCCCAACAGAGGTATTACTGAGGGAGGGGGGGCTGGTAGACATATTGAAAGACCATTGGATGTGAGTTCAACTCCCAACTCTGCCAATTACAAACTGTATGGCCTTGGGCAATTTACTTACCCTCAGTATAATACACTGAATGTTTGTGACCTCCAAAACCCACATACTGAAACTTAATCTTGGATGTGTGGTGGTATTCAGATGTGGGGCCTTAGGGAAGTGATGAGATCTTGAGAGCAGATCATGAATGGTATTAGTGCCCTTATAAAAGCAGCCCCAGAAAGCTAATGATAACCACCTACCACCAGGGGGGAGACTCTCACCAAATCTGTATCTGAAGTTTCTTTGATCTTGACCTTCTAGGCTCCAGAACTGTGAGGAATAAAGTTCTGTCGTTTATAAGTTACCTAGTCTATGGTATGATGTTATGGCTGCCTGAACAGACCAAAATGCATGGTATTTTCATCTAAAATGAAACAGCAATTGCTACCCTGTATTGTGAGGAATAAAACAGAAAATCTGCATGGCAATCCCTGGCACGTAACTTGGCACAATGTGGTGAACTAATGTTTACTGGCACACTCCTTAATATAGCTTTGATGAAAAGAGTTGATTGTAATATATCTAGGTTAGATTGTCCATCATGTTAATTAAGGGTTTTGATGGTTAATATTATCAACTTGGCAGGACCTCTCTAGGAGACATGCCTGTGAGAGGCATTATTGAGAGTAGGCTAATGGAAGTAAGAGGACCCACCTTGAATGTGGATGGCACCATTCTATGGGATGGGGTCCTAGACTGCATACAAAGGAGACAGCAGACTGAGCAGGAATATTCATCACTCTTCGCTTCTAAACTTCAGATACAGTGTAACCAGCAGCCCCACCTTCTAGCTGACCTGACTTCCCCACCATGATGGACTTCCCCTTGAACTGTGAGCCAAAATAAACCCTTCCTTCCCTGAGTTGTTCTTGTCAGGGTATCTTATCACAGTAACAGGAAAGGTAATTAATATAAGGCTGTCTGAATTAGAAATCTGCTCTGATTAACTTGATAAAACAAATTTACTAGAAGGATACAGGAGAGTTCACAAAAATCAAAGAGAAGGCTGGAGAGTCAGACCCAGCAGAGGAAAAAAAGTAAGATCATTTTGAGGTCTATGTTAGAAGAATATTGCCAGAATATTCTGGAATAAGGAAACTCTGTTTTCAGTCTGTCACTGAATGAGACTCAAGTTCCAGAGTAGTATCCATTTAGAATCTAAGCCCTACAGCGTCTCCACAGCCTGGCTAGAGTGATCAGGGCATCTCAGTAATCGGCCCCACCAGAATGTAACCAACGAGAGTGAAGCAATTCCCCAAAAGGAAAAGAGTTGTGTCACTGCCAAAAGATAGTGAACAGATAGAGGACTGCCAAAAATCACAACAAAATTTTCCAGTAATCATCCATGCTTTTGTATCTTTGGAATCTAGGAAGTGTTTGGGATATGAAAGTACATATGAAAAGGCTGAGTGTTCTGGTACATGCCTGTGATTCCAGCCCTTGGGAGGTAGAAGCAGGAGGACCACCACAAACCCAAAGCCAGCCTGATCCGCAGAGTAAGTCCCAGCCCAGCTATGGATATGTAGCAAGATTCTGTTCTGGAAAAAAGCAAAGAAAGAGGTGGGGGGGAGGGAGGGAGAGGAGGAGAGGAGGAAGGGGAGGAGAGGGAGGGAGAGAGAGAGACAGAGGAAGGAGGAGGAGGAGAGGAGGAGAAAGGGAGAGGAAGGGGGGAGAGGACAGGAAAGGAGAGAGAAGAGGGGAGGGAAGGGGAGGGGAGAACAGAAGAAAACAGAAAAATAAAACGAAGAACAAAGGTTATGAGTCTCTAAATGGAAGAGCTTCTGGAATGCCACAATACTTTGTTGTTCTAGGTGCAAAAATTACCAATGGCTACCTGAACAACCTTAGACAGTGGTCTAGAAGGTTCTTCCCAGAATGAACGGTTGTACTGCATTTCCCTATCCTTTATCAAATCCTATGACACAGTCCCCATCACTGTTGATTCTATTCATCGAACTCTGTGCCTCGTTGGAGCCTTAAACCAAGGCTGCCTGGATGAAATTGCTAGCTACCAATCTCCAGTGTCTGCATCTTCTCAATGAACATTTTCCCTTTGATGTTGTAGCCCTTTTGCTGGGGTGCTTTCTTTGTAATATACATCTTTAGGCCTTGGTTTCCTTATATGTGAAAGGAAGACCAACCGAAGGTATGGGAAACAAGACCAAGGTAGGAAGAAGCAGACACTGGAAATTCTAAGGAAAGACAAGCCCTTTCAACTGAGTAATTTCACACTTCCAGCGAGGAATACATCAGAACATTTTCAGATCACCATTGACTGAGTCTAATACAATCTCCTACCATGTATCCATTGTTGACTTTTCCTAGGAAGGTATAAATAAATGTTTATTCACCCCCAAATAGGGCACCAACAGAAGACCAAAGAAAATGCACCCCTCAAGTCTAGACTGGTGAGCCAGTGAGTTTACTGGGGTTATTTATAGGCGCATGAATGACTCTTGGGCAGCTGTATCACCAAAACACTCACCCCAGGATGGGTGTGATTCACAAAAGCTGTATCCCTGGAGCTCCTGCCCACCTTCCAGGCAGTTCCATCAAACGTTTCCTCTCCCCCAGCAATTGCCGCCTACTTATATAACCTTGGGCTGGGACCTCATAAGCATCGTGTCTTTCTGAAATTCTGAGTATTTTAAGTTTGTTACCTTCCTGGGTCTTATGAACTTCCCTCCTCCCTTCAGGAAGGAATATTTCAAGTCAGAGGAAGTATCTATATAGTGCTCCATTCCTTCCCCCATCTTTTGTTTTCTCTCCCTTACTGAGCCCTGGAGGGATGCTATACATACCTGATTATTTTCTTCCATTTATGGCTGAGTGTTGGACCACTAATGCCACAGAAATTGTCACTTGTTCTCAGCAGTTTGACTAGTAACCACCATCCACCGTAAAAAAGAAGTTTCCCTTTATGACACAAATGGACATACTCACAAATGCTTAGAAGGCAGTTTGATGAGCACATCATCCATTCAACAAAACAATAATAGCACAATAGCGGTTGCTTCTCTCTTGGGCCTATGATCATCCTAGTCACAGCCTTTTACCCTGCCTTACACCAGACATGAGTTCCTTCCTGTAGAACAGGCCTTCGATCTAACAGGAAAGCAGTTAGTTGCACCATAACAGTTGTGTAACTATGTGGATCATCTTGTCTGGCATGCTGGTAGAATAGCATGCAGGGTTCATACCAAAGCAAGACTATCAGTGACAATTCCCCCCAGCAGTTAGCCTAACACTTTCAGGAGCTGCACAAGTCAGCTTGTTAGGGAGGGAGCTTCCAGCTCAAACCCAGCTTGATTTCTCCTTGACTTGTAATGTAACTATGTGCTGTCTCAGTAATAGGGTCTTACCATCTAGTCCTGATATACAACCAATAGTAGTAGATGGAAGGTTCAGAGGCCTGTCTGGTCAATAACTCATAGGATGGTAGCCCATCCCTGACACTAGAATTTTCACCCAACAAGCTTATAGAGTATCCATTTCTCTGTCAATTGTTTTCATTAAATTTAATTTCTTCTTTTTACATTTATTTATATATTTGTGTGTGTGTGTGTGTATGTGTGTGTGTGTGTGTGCATGGGGGAGGGCACACATGTACCATAGCACACATGTGTAGGTCAGAGGACAACTCATAGGAATCTGTTCTCTCTTTCTACCATGTGGAACCCAGGGATGGAATCAGGTCCTCAAGTTTGGGCAGCAAGCACCCTTTACTCCTGAGCCATCTTGCTGGCCACCCCCTCAATGTATTTTTAAGATGGCTGTTTCATTTCTTTAAAGATTTATTCTTTATTTTGATTTGTGTGTGTGTGTGTGTGTGTGTGTGTGTGTGTGTGTGTGTGTGTGCACTTGGAGACCAAAAGACAGTAGCCATATATATCCTGGAGCTGGAGCTGTGAGATGTCCCATATGAATGATGGGAAACTAACTCAGATCCTCTGCAGGAACAGCAAGTACTCTTAACTCCTAGGCTGTTTGTTCAGCCCCTTCATTCAATTTTTTTGACTGCTGTTCTTCCAAATGCTTTTTCAAATCTGCAAAACACTCAAGGGTTAGCATTATACAATGAAACATTTTTTTATGTGTATGCCTGTCTTGCCTGCATGTATGTAAGTGCACCCATACATGCAATGCCTGTGGAGGCCAGATGAGACATCAGATCCCCTGGAACTAGAGTTAGGGATGGACCAAACCTAGGTCGTCTGCAAGAACAGTCAGTGCTCTCAACTGCTGAGCCTCCTGCCCCCAATGAAACTTTTATAAAGAGGTTAAGCTGCATCCCTTGCCATCATTTCCAAGTAACTGCAAATCAATCTTGGGATTCAGCAGCTAGATAGATACAAGGAAGAAATAAAGAGAAAATTAAAGAAATAAAAATAAAACACAGTAGTGCATTAGCATAGTCCAATACAGAACAAAAAGATCTCAGTGCGTGCATCAATTAGTTTCCTCAAAAGAAGGATGTTAGGTGCAGTGCCACAGAGGAGAGACACTACTTTATTTGGCTCTCTATAATCCTTAGCCATTCTCCACCAGCCACCCCACTTCCTCATCCTGGAGCACTGCTGTGAGGCACATTGCATCTCCACACCATGAAAGGACACAGCAGGGCTGGCTTGCACTGCTCTGCCTGACCTGGGGCCAAAGTGGAGGGAGCTGCATTCTCACCCACTCTGCTTCCCAGGCCTGACAAGCTCTGGGATGCCTCTACAGCTGGCCCAGTTGCTGCTTTTCCATTTGCTTGAACTGCCCTAGACTGGCTGATAAATTTCACCCCCTCAGGAGAAATGTATATAGCATATTTTGGAGGGGGGGGTAACTGCCCACCCACGAGACAAACTTGGTCACTTTCATCTTTACTCCTCCTTTTTTTCACCCCTTTGGTGAACTGTTGTTTGGGCTTTAAATCCTTCCAGAGGTTCATAAGCACTGAATTTAACTTTCTGTCAACTGTTTTCCTTAAAGACTTGAGCTCCACACAAATCTTGTCACGTTTACTTTTGAGGGACCCAGATAGGCCCCTTTGACTGCTTTCTCTTTCTCATCCCCTATTGATTTGTGAATCTGATTTATGTGCCATCTAAATCATTCCGGTCCACCAGAGGCTCTCCTATTCATAAAGGTCACATCTCACCAAGGGGCTCAGAAAATCCCCATGCCAAGCCCAAGGGCCCAGCTGAATTAACTCTTCTGTGAACATTATCTTATCAGGCCTTGTTTTCTGGGCCTCACACACTGCCTCTTCATGTCCAATTCTCTCAGTAATGCCTGTCCTTCCTCTGTTGCCGTCAATCCCTGATATTCATGGGGGAATCTGTTAGTGATAACCATAAGGGCTCCTATGAGCCAGTCCATAAGAAACTGACTTCCCCCCTATTACCTCAGATTGTGCAGCCTTTGTGTTGAGGACGAATGGGTAGTTATATTACTCAGTTTCTCTGCTTCAACAGCACTCAGCCTGACCCTCCCCCTCCTCTATGTCTCATAGCCGCCTAAGTGAGGCTCCGAGAGACTCTTTCATTTCTTGTTTAAAAGTCTTTCCCAATTCAAGTAGTTCAGAGACAGAACATGCCCTGATGATCATAGTTTCCTGTGCTGAGTCACTATTAAGACCCTTGTCTGCATGCTGAATCCTGGATTTTCTCTTTCTCTGTATTAGAAGTCAGACCTGTGGGTTTTGTCTATCATTTCCACCTCTCTCTTCCTCTTCATTGTCTGATCCTGCCCATGGATTCCAAATTGTTGGGACCTGTCTTAGTTTGTTTCTCCACTGCTGTGACAAAATACTCGGAACAATACCAACTTGGGGAGGAAAGCCTTTATTCAGCTTACATCTCTCGGGTCACAGTTCATCAGGGAGCCCAAGGTAGGAACTCAGGGCAAGAACCTGGAGGCAGGAGCTGGAGCACAAGCCATGGAGGAATGCTGTTTACTGGCTTGCTCCCTGGCCCCTGTTCAGCCTGCTTTCTTATGCAACACAGGCCCACCTGCTCAGGGGTGGCACCGCCCACAGTGGGCTGGGCCTTCCCACATCACTCATCAAGAAGATGCCCCATGGACATGGCCACAGGCCATTCCAGTGAAAGCAATTCCCCAACTGAGGCTCCCTCAGCCCAGGTGTGTCAAGCTGACACTAAAGCTATCCAGCACAGGACCCTAGGAGCCCCCTTTTTGCCACCTCTCTTGCCAAATAAGAGGTAACTCAAAGATTAGCATCCATGTGTCTCATAATTCCTCCTACAGCAATTCTTTCTGGGCAGACAGCAGAGCCTCAACTGTATGTCTTATCATTCACAGCAAACATCATGCAACTCTTGCCATGGCTACTTAGGATTCCATTCCATATTCAAGTGGTAGACCCCATTCATCAAGGAGACTTGCCATCCCATGCCACGTGGAGGAAGATGGCCACCCTGGATCATCCCAAAGACACCCCGCTCTCAAGATGGCTCAGCCTGGGTTACAAGTTTTTCCATACACAGCAGGATGCACACAACTGCCCCGCAGCAAGGAGGCACACCACGCACACTGCATGCACAGGGAAAGGTGGCATCTCAGATTTGCTCTTGTATGTGCTCCATCCCTAGATGTATGAGCCTCAACTACATGTCTTATCACCTAGTACTGGGACCAAGCAACTGCTTCTCACTCACCTTTGGTTTTGTTGCTCTTCAGGCACCAATTATTTTGTGTGACTTCTCCTGGAGAGACATGAACAAATGTTTGTTCACCCCAGATAGGGCACCAATGACAGACCAAAGAAGCTGCTTCCCCAAAGTCTACTTGGGGGAACCAATTAGTTCTTTGGGGGTTTCTTACAGAAGCATGGGTGATTCTTAGGTAGCCTCATCAGCAAAAAGTCCACCCAGACTGGGTGGGTACTCACGAAACTATATCCATGGAGACCCCCCTGCCCAGCTTGCAAGCAGCTGTACCAAACAGTCTCCTCACTGCCTGCAAATGTTTACTCTTTTATAATCTTGGGGAGGGATCTCATGAGTCTTGCAACTTTCTGAGCTTCCTGAACCTTATGAGACCCCGTCCAGGTGGGAATGTTTCAAGTCATAGGAAACATCTACCCAACAGCATCATGGAAGTGATTCTAAAGCACAGCATAAAGACCACAGCATGGATTAGGACAGTACCACAGATCTGTGAGGAATTGACAAGCATGGGGTGGGGGGATCTGGTTTCTAGTTCATCTCTGTTATAAATAATCTGGCTCACTATGGAATATTTACTTATCTTTCCAGCATCCATTTCCTCCCTGTAAAATGAAAAAGCTGTGCCATATCTGGTCTCTAAATCACTTCTGGCTTTTATATTCCATGACTCCAAACAAGGTAGAAGCAGATACAAAAAAAAAAAAAAAAAGCAAAACTCATCCAGGGTGCAGGATCAAGGACCAAGGTTCTATTTGAGATGCCACAGTCAGGGAAGGCAAAGATTTTCTCCTTTGGGGAGACAGGACATAGAACAGAGACTGAAGGAAATGAGGGCGTCAACCCATGGCTATCTTGCCTGGAAGTAATTTAAATGATGGTCCTCTGTGCTTGTGCAGTGTGACAACTTTCATCCCTTGTCAATTTCCCATCATTGTCAAGTAGAAACTGAATTGATCATGTTAGCTCAGGAGTTGGATGGAGCACCACAGGGGCTGGATGCCCAAAATTAAAGGTGGAACCTTGAAGTCATGTAGGGTATTAACAGTCAACTGCACATGAGCAAATCTTAAACAGGCCATCATCAATTTGAATGGGTTGAAGAAGGGACTTAAATGAGGAAAGTAGAAAAACAGAAGTCCTGGGAAGTCAAGTCTCAAACCAGAAATTGTCCTAGAATGATGTTCTTTAAATTGAGAGTAATGGCCCATAGGAGAGGCAGTACATCAACTTAATGGGTCATGGCCAGTTTATTCTGGAAACTAAACTAGAAGAGAATAGACTTACTAGACTAAAAAAAAAAGCAAGCGGTTGTGCTATGGGACATTTTTCTCAGTCATAAACATATATTTGTAAAATTTCTCATTGTGAGTCATGGTCAAAAAAAATTTTAAATCTAAGGCCTCAAATGAATTCCAGATGGTAAGTACAGATACTAGTGGCATTTAAAGATCAATGTGGGTAGGCCATGTTAACTTAAAGGGGCCAAAGTAGGACAATAAGTTAAGGAGACTGTGTGAACATCCTTTATGGAAACATTTTACCAATCCATCTCAATATCATTTTTAAAATATACTAAATATTTCCACTCTTTCAAATATTCATGCACCAAGATTTGCATCCCAGCATTATTTTTGAAATTGGAAATTTGGAAACACCTATTAAAACTTGGGGAAATGGATAAATATTGCATATTCTAGATCAGCTTTTTAAAATTTGCCTAGCAAGAATGGAAACATCATTTAGAAAGAAACCACATCCCTGCTCAAAAGCTGTGATTGAGGCCGGGGTGTGGCTCAGTGATGGAGCACTTGCCAGGCATGGAGGCCCTGGGCTCCATTCTGTTTCTAGAAAACCACATAACCAGAGAGAGAGAGAGAGAGAGAGAGAGAGAGAGAGAGAGAGAGAGAGAGAGAGAAAAAAAAATGGCTTCACTTTCCCCATCCACTGCTTTCACTCATGTGCTTGCTTTTTGACCATCCACTCTCAGACTGCCTGACAAATTTCTAACAGGGTATCTTAGTCCCCACTTTTGGTTATTGATTATGGAATTCTAGTTTGGAGAATGTTTTCTTAGACTTCTGCTTCTTAAAACTACCAATTCTACAATCTTCTTACTGAACCCTATACCCACCACCCCCTTGTATTCCCTTCCTCCTGTAGATACAGGGAAAAGTGGTGCCCCTCTTGAGGTTGTTAGTTTCACGAATAAGAGAATTTAAGAGCAGACTCAAACAGTAGTCCTAGGACAATTTTATTAGAATTTAAAAGAAAACCCCCAGGATAAACAAACTGTAAATCTTAGCAGCTGCCTGGAGAAGAGCTGGGAAAGAAACGTGAACTAAATTGGCATTGGAAATCAGCCAGCCACATAGAGGACAAGCAAATGGCAGGGAAGGGAGCTTTAGGGAAAGATGAAGTCCAGCACAGCAGAGAAAGCACCCTTAGGACAGAGGTAGAAAGAGGAAAAGGGGAAAACAACACTTTTCTCAGCCACACTCTTAGCTCTTGGTTTTAAGACCAATAGTGAACCTGAACTCTGAGAACTACCCTATGGGGCGGGTCGCTGGACCCCTGGCGTGGTGTGTGCGGGCACCCTGGGGTCTCCACCACACCTGGCTAGTCCCGGTGTGAGTCTGGCCGCAAGCGATGTGGGGAGCGTGCCTGGGCTCCCGGGCGCACTCCCTCTGGATGTGGCCCAGGGTCAGGTGTGCGTGTACTCTCCTGCCGTGGTTCTGGTCCCGCTGGCTAGCCACTGGCGGGCCTGGCCGACCGTGCCTCTCTGGAGACGGCAGGTACGCAGACTTCTCTGATGCTGGCTGTAGCTGATAGCTACACACTTCTCTGGAGCGGAGAGCTTCCTCTGCTACTAGATTATTATCTAGTCGGAATCCCGCCTCTATTCCAACCTTGTACCCTTCCTCAGGATTGTGGAGTTCCTGGCCAGTGAACTCCACAGGGAAGAGGCACGGAGGCGGCGAAAGCTGGGGTATCCGTGGGCCGATAACGGAGGAATAGTGCCCCCCGGGGAGACTGGATCACAGGATTTAGTGTTACAGCTCAAGACAAGTGACTCAGCTCAGATCTCAGTGATTCAGCTCCAGCTCCAAGTCTAAGTGATCCAGCTCTGAGTCTAAGTGAAGTGATCCAGCTCTGAGTCTGAGTGAGGTGATCCAGCTCCAACTTTATTGGGGTAAAACTAGGACTATTTATAGTGTAGAGACAACAGAAGAAGTCTTAGCTGATAGGTACTTTTAGAATGCCTCATTTACATAGGGCGGTGGGCTTCTATCAGGCTATCAGACAACACCTGATTAAAACCTGGTAGCTCCTGTGCCGGAGGGCATGTATTTGTGGCGAGCACTTTAAAAGAAGAGTCAGGGAGGATGTCAGGAAGTCACTCTGCTATGAAGGAATCTGCAGCACATGGTTTCCGAGCTCGTGAGCTATCCGGACGTGAAGAGACTTCTACTTGCATAACAGAGAACCCCAACACTACCCATTACTTCCGATCTCTCAGACCCATGCTCCCAAGCCAGGCTTCACCCATAGTTTTATTGAAGCAGCCTTTCCAGCAATAATTTGGGAAACAGAAGTTAGGACCTGCCCTTATCTTACCAGAGAATCTTGCCCTTTGATGCCTACATCTGAAATATCTTATACACACACACACACACACACACACACACACACACACACACAGTACCAAGCAGAGTTCTCAATTACTCTCACTGTTTTCAGGGAGACTAGCATGCTGCTTTCAGCTCTGTGATATGTTAAACAAGAACACCCGTATTCATTCACTATCGGGTGGAGGGAAAAGTGGGGTCCTGAGGGATTAAGGTCATATGCCCAAGTCACAAGAGCACATGGCTCAGTGAGCTTGTTTACATTACAAACAGTCGCTTTGGGTACAAGGTTAAGTAAAAGCTATTAGTCCAGATTCTGTCCATATTGTAAAAGTCATTCTCACACTTAGTAATTCTGAAAAGCAGGCAGACTTAACAAGCTATATGACTGTGGCCTGGTAAGCTATCGTTTTGGGGGTGGGAATACTGGGAAGGAAAAATTCATTACCTCATTAAAAGGATAATTATTCCGCTTATCTTTTTATCATGGCTTAAGGTGCACCTGCATTCCTAAGAGTGGTCCCACTTTCCTACAGGGTGGCCCCTTAGCCAGGTTACTGACCCTGGCCCAGCTGGAATGTCAGGTCTCCACCCAGGCCAAAGATTTCATCCTCTTGATCAGAAGAAAATCTTTTTCATTGCTGCTGCTTCATCGTTACTGGGCTTGCTCTCCCATGGAGCCCACCTCTTCCCAGTGAGCCTTCACCCATGAGAAATAAAGTGAGATAAATGAGATACACTGCGCAGCCATTAAAACTTACCTTCATTAATCATTTTTAATGAGGGAGTGTTTATAATGGAGATATGGTTGGGTCAAATGTAGAATCCTAGGCTTAAAGGGAAACCAAAGGTTCAAGAGGAAGTGATCTGGCCTGGGATGGTTCCCTTCACTGTTAAGCAATGTGTGGAAGTAGCAGGAAGAATATTTTTTAATAAGCTCAGCATTACTGCTTCGTAGAAATAAGGCAAGAGTTGAATAGGTAGCCTGCAGAATAGGTTTGGGGTGTGCTTAAAGAAATGAACCTTCTAGATGTAGATCTTGTTGAAATTTTTAATATTCTAGGAAAGGCAGAGCAGAAACCTGGGATGAAGACCTGAGCCCTCCAGTTCCAGCCCTGCACCAAGGAGCCCTCACCTGCCCATCACCTTTGTCACCATTGCCCACAAAAGAACAGACTGGCCTTTGAAATGCTGAGCAAAAAATTGTGTACAAACTAAAAGGGAGAAAACTCAAAACACCCACCAGGACAGGAGACTAATGAGAAAATGAAGTTGACCAAGTATAAGAAGAATGGGAGAAAGAAGGCCTGGGGCAGATGTAACATATCCACCCAGCCCCGCCCAGCCCATCCCCGCCCAATCCCATTCTGCCCTGCCCAGGAGGGGCAGTTGCACCTCAGCCCCAGCAGCTGCTGCTTGTGAGAACATGGGCCCAGCAGGGCCGGATCCTGATATTCTTTCAAGTGATGCTAGAAGTCTAGGTTTTTAGACTGCATAAGCCAAACAAAATCATCTGAGGCCCAAAGGTTTATACTACACCAAAATGTGAATAACTGCTGTAGGATTTAGAGTCATTTTGATTTTCATCTTTATATTTGCCTTCAGGTTCTAGAATTTTAACAGTCAATGTGTTATTGCTTTTACAATCAATAAAAATCATTAATGCCACTTGTTAAATATTTTTAAATGAATTAACTAAACAGGTCATTAAAATAAGGATCAAGCAAAAAATGCTACAGGAATTTTGTCTGGGTGGATGTTAACTTGTGACTAGACTTTTGTTTTCCAATTAACGTTTTGCAATATACAGTAAGTACAGCATATGCCAAGCCTCGAGTTTGCTGGGTCTAGGCTGGTGGTCACTATGGTGAGGCCTTTTTCCACATCAGAATTGATAACAGATTGTTCCACAGCATTATCATTTCTGTTTAACTAAGTGTGTAGGCCAGATTTTATAATATGCAAGTGACCCATAATGCTTTTCCTACAGAGCAATTACAGGTGGGACTGCCATAGACCAGTTATGAGTACTGAGTTAAAATTTCTGAAGCACTTCAGATAGGTGCTTGGCACAGAGCTGGCATACAGTGAGTGCTGGTTTTCATTGTTGATTGTGACTGTTGCTAGAATTCTCATAATTATTATTTGGGAAACAGCATCTAACAAGATTATCATTTCTTGCTTAGGTAGGAAAGGGAGCGTGGGAGGGAGAGAAAAGAAATGGAGGTAATGGAGAGGAAGAACAGTCCAAAGAGGGAACTCTGAATTTGCACTTTTAACTTGGAGGACAAAAGGGAGAAACTGAAAGAATCGAAAAGATGACAAACTGGCATGAGGGCAGTGGTAGAGGGCCTGTTACAGAGTTCGGAACCACCAAGAAAGACTACCCAGACTCGAAAAGTTCTAAATCAACCTAATTAAGCTTTTACAATTTTATTAGACTTTTAAGGACAAAGAAATCCTCAGGACAGGCGAGCTGGTAATGTCTTCAGCTGACTTCAGGAGATAAATGGTAGGAAAAAGGAAGGAGGGAAGGAAGGAACGAAGGAAGGAAAGAAGGAAGGAAGACATGGAGCCTGCCTGGGAGGTCAGACACGTGGCTGACTGGAAGCCACATGGCTGGGAGAAGGAAGCTTTAGAGAAAGTAAAGAAATGCAAGATGCTAGGGGCAGCCCAAAGCCTTAAAGAAAGTGTGTTTAGTAAGAAAGGCATGAAGAAGAAAAGGGAAATTACACTTCCCTGAAGAATTGCAGGAAGCAGGCAACTTACAGACTCAATGCTGTAGCTAGGAAGTTCTGTGCCAGTAGGCGGGATTCCAGGCAGAAAATCTCACTATCTCATTAATGTACTAGGTATTCCGCCCATCTATTTAGCATGACCCACCTTCCTAGGGGTGGTCCTATGACCAGATGATTGATCAGTTAAACTTAAACAACATGGAGGCACTCAGGGTATTACAGGCCCAGGGGTAGGAACCACTGTGGATTGAGTTCCACAAAGCCCCATCTACTTTCTAACAGCAGATGATAATCTTACTTATATCATGAATTAATTTAGTCTGTGACAATCAAGTTTTTAATGGAGAATGGAGAACATCACAAATTGCAGGTTGTAAAGGCAAGTATTGTTTACTGAAAGTTTGTTTTCATTTTATATTGATGTACATGTGGGTGGCAGTTGTGAAATTCATAACTTTTTGAAAGGTACTTTTCTAGATCAAGATGAAGAACTGGTTTTTCTCTGCATTGCATGCCCTCTGTAGAACCAGGAAAGAGAATGTATAAGTGAATGTGTATATGAATATACATGCATGTGTGCATGTGTTTGTACACATACTTGTAGACACATGCACATGTGTCAGGTAATTACCCTGAAAGAACTTGAAGAAAAGGAACATTTTAAAAAGAGAGAAATCTCCACTCAAATGAAACATCCTGGATCTGAAGTTATTTGTTCCAAGGCAAACTCTTCAATACTAATAAGTTTATACTGAGCCCTTATTGCATACCACATTTGATCCAACAACTCCATGAGGTAAAAGAAACAGCAACAATATAAGAAACCCCTGAGATCAGCAAACCCTATAGATTCACAACCTATAGATAACACAGAGCCCTCTTCCCTGTCTCCTCTGTCTCTGCACCCCTCTTTTTCTCTCCAGACTCTCATTTCATAATGGGGGTAGAAAGGGGTAGAACAGTCAAGAAAAGTAAAGAAAAGGAAAATAAAGCCATGGAAATAAAAGAAGAGGAAGGAAGAGAATACTGAGTAGAGCTGACATCCCATTTGCCTCTAGTATGGGAATGGAGAACCTTCCAGGAAGCCTTTTGTAAGAAGCCTGGGGAAGAGTTGAGAAGGGCAGAGGGATGTGATGTGCCAAAACAAACTCAAGCTTTCTCACTCTACTCAAGATCAGACTTAGAGATGCAGGACAAAGGTTCATCCTATGGTATGAGAACCAGCTTTGGAGGACTGCACTGCAGTACCCAGTGCCAGGTCTTGATATGAGCACCAGGGCAGGGGCAGCCTAGAGTTACAAATTTTCCCTCTCAGAGAAGCCCTTGTATCCATGGTAATAGTCTGATGGAGGCCAGAGGACTTTAGCTCAATATTAGTGAGTCTGTCCTTTTGAATTCCTATCATATATTACTCCTTTTGGTTTCCAGGAATCCATTGCATGTACATGACCTCAGCCCAGTAACATCGCTGCTGTGATAAAAAGAAAACACAGGAAGGCCTGCTGCTTGTCCTCTGCCTAATGCTGTTTCCCAATACTTAGGAAGATTTGCTGTCAGGGAATGTGAGGAAGAGATTCCATTTCCAGGGCTCTGGTCGGGAGACTTTATTGCCTAGAAAATCAAGAACATTAAACTATCTGCTGTACATACATACTCTCTGCCAGGAAAAGGCCCCTTCTAGAGGCTAGAGAGTCACAGGGACTAACCCTGACTGAAGGGACAAAAATGAGACCAGGCAACTGGCCTTCACTTCTCAACAATTCTGTGATGACCCATGGGCAGATAATCAACTTCATTGTGAGATAGACTTCAGTTATGTTTTGGATGAGGGTTTTCTTTGATTGCCCCTCTTAGTCACCTCCTTCTTTCTCTCAACTAAGAACCCACTGTAGGAAGATACCATATGCTTGAACCAATCAGGAAACTGTTAAAATCTGTGTTTTACCAGGGAAAACCAGATTTCAGTCAGCATTACCTGTGTTTGCCCAGAAACTAACATTTTACTCTTCCTGACCCCAAAGAAAAGAAATCATAGACGTCTTCCCTTGGCTTTGTATATTCAGACAGGGCCCAGATTCTATCTGTGTCAATGATACTCTGAATGTAGGATCTCTAGATGCCTTGGGCCAAGTAAAGAAAACTTCAGACTGGGACACCAAATCTGGATTCCTGATCCAGCCTTTGGGAACACGCCAAAGACTCTCAAGATATAAGAAAGTGAGGAACAGAAAAAAAATTCTGATATAAAAATTAATTTCTTCTAATTAAATGCCTTTTAGCACTTTGTTGCGATAAATGAAAGTTTTCCTATGAAATCAAAAAAGCATGTGATTCTCTGATCTCACTCTTGCCAGCTTCCTGTGGCCTACTTTTAAGTTGCTGGGTGGAATGTGGCCTCCTTCACTATTTCCTAATTTCAGCCTTCGCTCCTGACCCCTGTGCCTCCTCAGTTCTGGCTCCGTTGTGTTTGACAGCTCCTCTTTCTCTTCCTGCTCAGCTGAGCAGCCTCAAGGCCTGCCTTGCTGTTCTCTTCTTTCCTCCATCTGACCATGGGCCAGACCAGCCTCACAGAGTCCCTGCAGGTCTCTAGAAGGAAGACATGCAACTCTCTAGTCGGGGCTTCTCACCAACTTTCCAGTCCCTATGTTCAGGAGTGCTGACCATTCATCTATCCACCTTTTGCCAGGGCAGCGATGGTGTGTTCCTGCTGCTCCAGCTTTATTATAAATAGTGCTCATTCCCACTCTCAGGAGGCCTCAGTTAATACACTCTACAGTTACCCTACTTAAGAGCGATCATTGCCGAGTGTTTGGTTTGTCTGTGTTTCCTGGCTCTGTTTTTTTCTCTGAAACACCAGCCTTCTCAGTATCCCCACTTCCATTAGCAATTCTTCTGCGCTTCCATTCTAAGAGGCCAGAGGCTTTGATATCTTGCTGCCTCCTCCCTCCCCATTTCATCCACACAGAATGGTGGTGAGGACCAAGGTCAAAGGAACTGGACCCAATTGACTGTCACCAGCTCTGTGTCCTCCTTTACCTCATGCCTTTGTACCTCAGTGGCACCATTTATATATCAAGGAGTATCTGACAGGAGTTGTTGGAAAGATAAACTGACAGCAAGTGAGACAGGGCATGTGCATGACACAATCATTTTGATTTTTCTTTATTCGCATGTTTATTCAATACACTTATTGAGTGCCTCCTGTAAACTGGATACTGTTCTAGGACCTGGAGATACATCATGGGCAAAACAACAGAAAATTTCTGTCCTTCTAGGGCTATCATCCTACTCGGAACATTAGACAGTACACAAATATCAGTGGTAAGGGCCATGGGGAAAAGGCCAAGCAGGGGAAGGGGAACAGGAGCGCCAAAGACAAGGGCCACCAGTTTTTAAAAGGTGTTTGAGGATGTCATTAATATGATGACATTTGAACAGAGAGGAAAGGAGATAAAGAATTGCTTATGCAGATTTCTATAGGAAGAATGACACAAGGAAGCTTTGGAGGTAGGTCTGATGCATCTGAAGAACAGCTTTGTGGGATGGCAAGAACAGATGAGTGTGGAGTAGGAAAAGAAATCAGCAGTCTTGGGATTCCAACAGGGCAGGCCTTATGATCCAGTGAAGGATAGCCTGTCCTTAGTGGGAATGGGAGCTACCAGGCAGTGTCTGTGTGAGCACTGGAGTGGCCATGTTGAGATAAGGCACATCAGCAAGGACAAAAGCAGAGAGACAGATCAAGAGAAGGTTGTGGCAGCCTGGACCAGGGTGGCAAGATAGAGGTGGTGAGAAGTCAACCACTTCCTGTGAAGGGTCCCTTAGACTTTCCACTGCATTTCCCTCCCATAGCCACAGTCCTGGCCCTAGATATTCCAACAGTTCCTTCCTTGCTAGACCATCTGTCCTCCGCTCACTTTCATCCCATCATTCCCTGATCAGGAAAATATAATGGTGTCTGGCATCTCCCTAGCTCCTCTCCTTTATTTTGGAGTGTTCTTTACTACCACAAACCAGTCCCTTCCAGGGCTCCACAAACTCAGCAGCAACTCAAACAGCAACTGGCACCTATAACAACTTAGATGTGTCCTATTGATGTGGCAGTTCAAAATTAATAGGGTGGTTCTTTTTTTTTGTCTTTTTGAGACAGGGTCTCCCTGTAGCCCCAGCTGTCCTGGAACTCACTATGTAGACCAGGCTGGCCTTGAACTCACAGAGATCCGCCTGCCTCTGCCTCCCAAGTGCTGGGATTAAAGGTGTGGGCCACCACATCCGGCCAGAGGATGATTTTTTTTAATTGGGTCTGACCACAAGATTTCCATTACAACAAAAGGTGACCACAGTTAACATTGATTACATGCTTATGAAGGTCCTATTGAAGGTCCCTTATGAAGGACTATTAAAAAAAAATGCTCTTTAAATCTTATAAAACCCCTAAGAAGTAAGCATCATTATTAACCCCAATGTTACAGATGCACAAAGTGAGGCATGGAAAGGTTAAGTTGCCAACAGAACAAGGCTTAGTAAGGAAAATGAGGGGAGCTAGCACTGGAATTCTTAAAGTCTTAACTCCAGTTACCCCTCTCCAGCCCAGGGCTCCGGTGCCTCCTTTCTGGATCATTCCACTTAAGTGCCTTCCTATGGATCTGAATTGTAATTCATCTGCACTACAAAACTTTCCTTCCTTCCCCCAAGCCTTCGCTTAGCCTTTTCTTTCCTTCCTCTCTCTACCTTTCACTGCCTTGCCAAATCCTACCCAGCTCTCAAGGTGTCATTCAACTTCCTGTTCCCCAGGAAGTTCTTCTAATAAGATCTTACCGACAGTTCCTGACACATGCCCTTCTCTCTTTCTTTTTTGTGCTTGTGTCTTCTCAAGCACATTGCAAGCCGATTATGTAGAACAACCATAATTTATATTGCTTTTTATATCTCCACAGTATGTACAGCAATCGTGGGCCATTCAGTTCAACATACATTTTCAGATAAAGCCCATGGTGAGCTAGATTCTGTGCAGGTCTTGGAAATGCAGTGAAAACAACCTTCAAAATTATTTGTGAGCTGTGGGCACACCCAGAGAAATCCTTCTTGAAACATATCATCTATTATAATCTATCTTTTTTATATAAATGCCATCAATGACATTGGTTATATGCAAATACGTGGTTTTTCATGTCATTACACAAAATACATGGAGTGCTTTCTTGGTCTAGAATGCTAAGCCAAGTGCTTATTCCAAAAAAAGAGCTAGACAAAACCCCTACCAGTTCCCAGTTTATGCTATCGTGTGTCTCAGGGTGATGGGAATGAAGAATCCATTCCAGTGTGTGTTAAGTTCCTGGCAGACTCCTAAAATGGTGGCATAGTTCCCAGTATTCTAAATGGCGGGTTTGAACTTAGCCCGGGAAAGTCCCTCTGCTTATCAGGAGACCAACCAATCCCAAGTTAAACCAATCAGCCTACATTATGGAAAGTTATCCAAGCCCTTAACTGCCTATAAAGATTGCCTGACTTCCACTGCTGACTGCTGTTTTTCTGCTCCCCAAGAGGCATCCCAGTGGTCTGTTTGCTCTCAAATAAACTGTTGTCCCCCATGGAGTTGTCTTGGTTGATGGTCTTCAATGCACACTTCCATACAGTGTGTACAGGTAAAAGAGAATACAGAACTCAGCTGTAGAAAGAGCAGCCAGATGGAACAGAGAATGACCAAAGAAGCTATTCTCACCATCATCACCTTATCTTTTTATTTTCCCTCATGTTTACATACATGTCTCCCTCCACTAGACCCACTCTCACATTACCTTCCTTATCTCTGCTTTCACATGATCCATCATGGGTTCCACACTAGTATCCTCAACCTCCAAATATCTACTTCAACCTCCCGGGTCCAGTTTCACTGCATATTAACTACACTTTCCAAATCCTAACACCAGTTATTCAGCAAGAGAATATAACAAGTCCCTCATATGGGCTTCCCACCACAATTCAATCATTGTGTCTGGACACTGAGCAAAAGATGTTCCTAATCATATTGAAGGTATGTAGGGATACAGGAATCACTCTACCTGGAGCAGAACTCAAAGTTGTAGAGCGGTAACTCTGGTGGAATATAGTGGGCTAAGTGTCTCTATAGTTGCTCTAGAACACAGGTATACCTCCAATTCTTATACCATGGACTTCACAGATTCACAGTATATTAGAAATATAAAGGGATTCTAGGAACCAGAATATAATTGATTTCTGGTTATTATAAATTGATATAATTTTCATGCTTCAGCCCTGTGTAGACCAAAGCCCAGACCAAGTTGGGTAGTGCCCAGGGAAGTTCCCATAGTCTCTGTCTCTTAATTTACTCTAATAAACCAGCAGCTAAGATCATCTTTGACATGAAGGTGCCTGAAGACAGTCCACACAGCATCAAAAGGGGCTTGTTTTTACTTTTTAATATCATTTGTGTTCTGCTAAGAACCTTCACGCATTATTCTGCTTGTCCTCACAGCAATCATGAGAATAGTTTAACCAGTGATAACTGATTCCTAAAGAAGTTGAGACTCACCTCCATCTTATAGTTAGTACTGGGCAGAGCCAAGACTCCATCTGGTTCCTTGTTCTTTCTGCTGTGCCATTTATTCTCCACTCTCCTGGAATTAGGTGAATGTCAATCTATAATGATTGTGTTTTAAATTTTCTGCATGATATTTTGATTTTGTACCTATTTTGTGTGTGCATATGTGTTTAAGTGTGTGGGTATATACATATTTCTGTTTATTTATTTTGTATGTTCTTGCTAAAATTTCTCCTGGGACGCATGAACAATGTCCAACTCCCTCCTCCCTTAGATTCCAATGACAAAGCAAGGGATGATTCTGCAAAACTGCAGTTTGGGAAACCCAAGAGTTTATTAGGATTACTTAATGAGCAGTGGGTGAGGGTTTACTTATAAGTGTGTGGGTGCCCCCACCCAAGACTACACTAGAAAATCTCCATTCAAGCGTGGATGTGACCTCCTCACAGCTGCACAAAATGGTGAGAGAGTCTACCTGAGGGCTTCCTCAGCCTAGGTACCCTTAGTACCTCCCCCTTGTGCAACTAGGACTAACCAGTTGGTTGGGAGGCATGACTGACTCTCCCTGCCCCTCCTTTCTTTCTGAGTGTACCAGTCAACAAGTTTGACTGTGAGGATCCCAGGCAAGCAGGCACAACCAAGCTTGGGAAGAAGGCAGCTGTCCATAACTTGACATTCAGAGGACAGTTCTATGCTACGTATGTTTAGGTGTGTGGGTACATGTATGCCACATTATGCTTGTGGAGGTCAGAGGACAACTTGCAGGAGTTGGTCTTTCCTTCCACCATGTGATTCTGGGGATTGAACTCAAGTCATCAGACTTGGCCATCTTGCCATCCCCATTAGGATGCTCTGCCATCTTAAGAATGTAGCCAAGAAGACTTTGACCATCCTACAGCTAGCCAATTCTTAGAGATGGTAAAGGGCTCAAGGAATAACGTGACCAATGCAGAGCCATTCTTCCTCTGTAGCTAGTGTTGGGTTGGATCCTCCCTACCCCTAGGCCAAAGTCCTCTGCTTAGCCATCCCAGGTACCAACAAGGAGACCATACCTATAACCAGCCACTCATGAAGGTTCACTCTGCTCTGCTTTCCCTCTCCCATGGAAACCTGTAGAACCCTTGCTCTTGGTTTTCCCCTTACTCCTGCCTACTCTGCCCTCTAACCCATCGGGTGCTTTCCCATATGGCCCTGTAAGCCTTGCTACCCCATTTCTAGGCCCTCTGAAGACAACAAACCATTTTGCTGATCACCTCTGTGAGCCACCTTGATTGATCATCACATAAAAGGTGAAGCACAGTCACACAAAAGCATCAGGAAAGCAGAGCAGTTCTGAGGGTCCTTTAACAATGTCAAGTAGTTAGCGTGCGTGATGGAGGAGAGGGTCCTCAGACCAGTGAGACGGGCTCCTCAGTCCCTGGCAGGCCTGACTGAGGTTTTCTGCATTCACATCTCCACACAGCGAAAAGAAGGATGGGGCATTTTTCGATGTGCAGATTAATCTGATCTGTGGAAGGGAACGTCGGTTCTCATCTATGGGACTGTTGTGTGGGGCTATTCGTTCTCTCAAAGTCTCCACTGGTACCTCTAATACAGAACTACCATCATCAGCTCCTTTGGAATCAGACTTGAAGTATAGCATGTGTTTAGCCTGGTGGAATTCTTTATAGTTCTCTAAACAACTTCAAATGCTTCTAAACTGGACCCTGAGTTCCTTGAACCAAAAAGACGCAAGGAAGGCACAAACGTCTAAATCCTAGACTGCTTCTAAAAAGTACTAACTAGTTCAAAGAACTCTGCGTATGGCAGTTCCTTAAAACATGTCTACTTGCATCACCTATTGACTTTTGCTTCTTTGCTGAGATGGTGATTTATTATCCTTTAAAGTGTAATGCTGGACTCAAAATCAATTGCATGCTCTGGTTTCAAGAAATAATGATAAAGTCTCTGAACAACATAAGTAGGAGGGGTGATCAACCCGCTCTATTCACTCAGGCCAGAAAAGGCCCCTAAAATATACAACTTTCTACTTTGTCCCTGGCAAACTAAGGCAAGGTGGTCACTCTAATCTAGGCACTTTTTCTTTCTACAATGAAAGTTTTCCTTTGTAATGGTTTGATTTTTATTTTTACTAATGCATATAAATTGTGCATATTAATAGGGTTCAGTGTGCTTTTCCCAAGCACACATACGGTATGCACTGATTGATCAAAGTCATTTTTAAGAGTTTAAAAGCAATTCTTTTTATCTTATTAGATGTTAAGAGGTGTCCTAGAACCCAATTGCAGCAATGCAGGATGCTAATTAACCTTCAGTGTCTTTAAACAACGTATTTTTTGGTGGCCTTGCAGAAAACCCAAGGTATAAGTCTGTGACAATAAATACAATAGATCGGTGATTCTTAACCCCTCCAAATGCAGATGAGCTGCTTCAAGTGAATGAAAAGCAAACCTAACACAGGAGACAGTCGTTTCAATATGGAAAGGTCTGGCAGGGGCTTCTCTGTGAAAGTCAGTCTTTAACGAGCCCAGAGTCTTTATTCAGTGCCGGGAAGACAGGACAGTCAGCTTCAGGCTCCCAAGTGTGGGGGGAGGGGCACTATCCCCATTCTTGTTCAAACTCCTTGCTCTGCCTCTGTCCAGCAGCGTTGGAACGTGCAACCCCAAATAATGTGCACATTAATTAAATCTTCAATGCAGGCAGAAGGAAGGAGCCTAGTGAGAGCCCAAGTTGCTTTAATCCTTTTTGGGGAAGATGAAGAGTTAAGAACTTTACCAATCCTTCAAGACTCAAGCTCTACAGTGCTAATTGATTGATGCCATTTATATGTAATCTAATAACATTGAAAAATTTATTTTAAGATGACAGACATTGAAAATCTAGAGCTACACTAATCTGTGTCTAGCAGAGAATATATTCATGGCCATCATGAATATCATGTCAAGGCTGGGCTTTTGGTTTTGTTTTAAACAATTTTCAGATCCTTCATTATAGTACTTACAAAGTAAGTTTAGGAAAAGGGTAATTTTGAGCCCGTGGGTGAGACAGGATTACAAATCTTCATTCCATGACTGTATGCCAGTCACACCAGTAACTGAGCTAGGAATGATGAAGAACAGAGATACGGTCCCTTCCTCCATCTCAGGGCTGTGTCAGTCAGATTTCCATTCTGGTGATGGATATAAATAAATCTATTTTTAAGAAAAAGACTAGTGTGGGCCAGAGCTCAGAGATTTAAGCCCTAGCTAGCTCACGGACCATGGTGTTAATCAGTTGCTATTCAATTGTGATTGGTGCCTGCCAGGACACCACTGTCTACTAGGAGAAAGGTCAGAAGCTCAAAAGGCCCCACACTCCCCAATTGAGACCTTTATGTGTCATTTGCATAGTGCTTGCTCTGGGGTGGCCGAGAAGCCAAGAGAGTGATAAGAAGAGGTCAAAGCCCAATGTCCCCTTCAAGGGCATAACACCAATAACCTAACTCCCTTCCACCAGGCCCCAACTCCTAGGGAATTTGCTCTTCCAATAGGCTGGTGATCAAATCTTTACCATGCAAGCCTTTAAGGAACATTTAAGATTCAAACTATAACAAGTGAGGAAGATCAACAACTAATATGAAATGAAAATAAGAAATAATTTCTGTGACTAACAAAACGTACTAGTAAATCTATTCAAGATTTTCATGTTATAGCTGTTTGAACCATTTATAGCAACGATGAAATCTCAATTTCAGCTACTATTAAAACAATAGGATTTTCCCTTTCGATTTTTTTTTTTAAGTTTATGTGTATGAATATTGCCTGCGTGTAGGTAAGTGCGCCCATGTTGTGCAATGCCCACAGAGGACAGAGAGGCTGTCAGATCCCCTGGAACTGGAGTTGTGGACAGTTGTTAGCTGCCATGTGCTAGAACAACCACTATCCTTAACCGCTGAGCCGTCTCTCCAGCCCCTCAATTTGGTTTTTATTAAGTTACTAATTCTTTTAAAAATGCATGGTGCCACACACCTTTAGTTCTAGCACTAGGGAGGCAGAGGCAGGCAGATCTCTGAGATCAAGGCCAGCTTGGCCTACACAGAGTTCCAGGCTAGAGTCACCCCACCCCTACCCCAAACACACAAACAAAATGCGTACGTCTTCACGAAGAATGATTTAACAAAATATTCAAATTTTCCCACCAAAAGAACTGTATTATCCACCTTAGGTTGTTAAATTATTACATTTTTATTTGTCTTATCAATGTATTTAAAGCCCCGTAAATCATTTTGATGTTCATGTTTAGAACATCAAAAGGCAAGGCTTAACAAAGAAGTCTGATGTTACCTTCCTCCACACTCATAAGGCCTCCTTTCCTTGCTAATAAATTTAAACATCTGTTCTGGTTTCTAGAACAAATGAAGCCATGTCCACACAAAGTTTCTATCAATGTGGGACAGAAGATTCTAACAGAGCTGATTGTTCTCTGGCACTTGGCATCACAGCCTCCACACGTGTTTGTGGGGATGGTGCCACAGACGAGCTCACTGCACTGTCCATGGTGGGAAAGTGCAGGACATACAGTTTAAAGAAACTGCCACATTTGGTGAGCGTAAAGGATCAGCCTGGCCTCTTGGCACAGGCCTGTAATTTGTGCACTTGAGAGGCAGAGGCAGGAAGAACAGGAGTTCAAGGCCAACCTCAGCTACATAGCAAGTTTGAGGCCAGCCTGAGCTACTTGAGACCCTGTCTCAAAATAATAACTCAGCTCAGGTTTACTCGTCTTTCTTTTTCGTTTTGGTCTTTTTGAGACTGGGTCTCCCTGTGGTCCCAACTGGCCTAGAATTCACTATGCAGACCAGGCTAGCCTTGATTTCAGAAAGATCTGCCTGCCTCTGCCTTCAGAGTGCTGGGATTAAAGGCATGTACCACCACACCTGGCTCATGTTTACTCTTGATTGCATCATTTTTTAACTTGTACTTGATTTAATCTCATGCTATTTTTCTCATTGTGGCTCTGAAAGTAATAGTCTCTCTCTCTCTCTCTCTCTCTCTCTCTCTCTCTCTCTCTCTCATTTCTCCCTCCCTCCCTTCCTCCCTCCCTCCCTCCCTCTCTCCCAGGGACACACACATACACCCCATAAAGCCTAGGTGTGCAGTGAGACTATGCCATCTAGATGTTCACACAGAGACAAGCTTGTCTAATGATGCATTTCACTGTATTCTTGTGGTTAAGCAACATGACTTATAAATGGGAGAAAAATCCCTGCTCCATGTCTATCATCATAACCATTGCCAGCAAGCCAGAGAAGGGGGTGCAGAAGACAAAGCTGCATCCAGGATACGTGTCCTATCAACTTCTTTTGACAAGAGAGTCTTAGAAATGGATGCTGTCCTAGTTTGTCTCTCCATTGCTGTGACAAAACACTGACCAATACCAACTTGGGGAGGAAATGGTTTATTTAGCTTACATATCCTGGGTCACAGTTCATCTGGGAGCCCACGGTAAGAACTTAGGGCAGGAACCTGGAGTCAGTAGCTGGAGCAAAGGCCATGAAGGAACTCTGCTTACTGGCTTGCTCCCTGGCCCCTGCTCAGCTTTCTTTCTTATGCAACACAGGTCCACCTGCAGTGGGCTGCGCCCTCCCACATCACTCATCAAGAAGATGCCCCACGGACATGGCCCCAGGCCAGTCCAATAGAGGAAATTCCCCACTTGAGGCTCCCTCTACCCAGGTGTGTCAAGTTGACACTAAAGCTATCCAGCATAGATGCCTTTGCATCCCAATTTCCATGCATTCCTTTCTCCTTCCTGCAGAATGACTACAGCTTCTCAGAGCTTTCCTGTGAGGCTCTTCCAGAAAGTCTTAATCTGCAAACAGGAATAAGATGTGTCAGTGATTGAAAACAGCAAGGATATTACCATTTTAATAAGGATCAAGGTCTTTAAGAAATGAGACTCTAAGAATAGGTCTCCAGCTCCCATGAGTGACAGGAGGAGACTATCTTTGACCAGCACTGAAGAGCTCCTGACCACCAAGTTGCAGTCTCTTGGTCTAGAAACCAGCTGACTGACACACAGGTGCTGATAGCTACACAGGTAATCTCCTTGCCTTACACTAGTATCACAATGCAATAGAAAGCAGGGCTGTCTTCTGTATTGTTATCATGGAAATTGGGGTTCCTTTGGGGGTTCTTAGTCTCATTAATAAAATAATTTAAAAACAAGCTCAGAAGGAAGCTCAGGGCCACTTTATTAGAGTTTGAAAGAAAAACAAGGCAGGCAAGCTGTAAATCTCAGCAGCTGCTCAGGAGGGAGATAGAGCAGAGGGAAAAAGAAAACACTGCCTTTTGAATCAGGGTCCAAGAAAACCAGCGTGCTCAGCAGTGGGATGGGCAAGCAGCAGCACAGTGGAAGGAGAGTGTCAGAGAACAAACAAGAAAGCCCAAAGTGTCAGAGAAAGCATGCTTAAACAAGGACAGTATGTTTTAGGCTATTAGAAAAAGATACCACAGGAAAAACTAATGTGCTCTTTAAGTTTAGAACTCAAAAAGCAGACAGGCTCAGCAGTGAAGATCTGTAAGCTACTACTTGAGGTGGGGCTTCTGGGAGATATAAGTACATTATCTTATTAAGGTGGCAATTGTTCCACCCATCACCTCAGCGCGTCTTCCTGTGAATCAGATTTCCTGGAGTGGGGTCTCCTGGCCAGGTGACTGACAGGTCCAGCTGAATTAACACTTAAGGGAGGAGACAACAGTGTATAGTGTTCCAATAGCAGCTGATCAGAATGTCATGTCTTCACCTAGGGCCAAAGGTAGTTCTTTTTTTAAAAAACCAGGAGGCCTAAGGAGAGGTAGTTGTGATGTTTTACCTTTTAGTGTTACCAAGGAAATGGGAAGGGAGGTCCAAAACCCCCCAAGAGGGAGGGATCCACCTTCAATGACCTCCAAGGCTGGCAATCTCTATCTCGCTACCTAATAATATGTTACAGAGGGACGAAAGTAGTTATAATAACAACTGCAAGTGCACAGTCCAGCTTGGATTCTCTTGTGCCATAGCTTCCAGTTTACTGAAATGTCCTCCATCCATTGCATTGTTTGTTATTTAGATTTTTGCATGTTAATGTTTGTCTCTTCTTGGAGGGCAGAGGTTTTCTTCTAAACTGGCACATAGAAAAAATATTAAGGGGTAGCCTCTTAACTATTAAATATAAGCTAATCTTTCTAAAGCTTGTTTCAAATGTTGTTTTGTTCTGAGTGCTTTTCATGATGTTATTAATAAAAAATAATAAGAGAAATTACGTCTACTGGCCATTTGCCATGTACCAGGTGCTCTCTTTGTCTTTGCTCAAGCTCATAACAGTCTCTGAATCAGTTATTATTGTCCTTTGTTCTATGGTTGGAGAAACCACCCAAAGTCACACAAGCTCTTCTGAATTTGCCTGCCTCTTTTCTGGAGGATTCTAAAGAGAATTTATGAAGGTTTTTGCTCCTGAATAGGCTTACAGACAATAAGGCAGAAAAGATACCTTATATCGTGGTAATAACCCGGGACACATGAAGGCACAGGGCTAAGGGACAGGCAACTTTTGGAAGCCTCTGTGTTTTTTGTGGGCTATTTATGAATCTGGAGGTAAGTTAAGAATAACTCAACCAGTTGCAGTGTGTGAGAGCTATAATCAACACTACAGGACTCGGCAGAATGGTTTAAACAGAGGGAAAAGCTTTCCAAACCAGGTAATAATAGAACACAAAGTGACTGCCAACTATGGGTTTAAAGCATGTGATGTCAAGCCCAACCTCCCCAGCAAACCCAGCCTTGTCCCAGACTAATTTCTAAGCACTCATGTTTATTGGGTAGTATTATTAACCTTGCTTTCACAGGATAAACCGAGGTTTCAGAGGACACCTGGGGGCGGCTTAACTATGGTTCTCTGTTCCTTCCTCCCACTCTCTCCCCTTCACCCTGCCTGAAAACCATCCTGATAATTGTCCTAACTACCATTCCAAGATATCACTTGGTCTACACAGTCTTTCACACACCTTATTCATTTAACTTTGTTTCTTAGGTCTCACCAGCTGCTCCCACTACTTTTGAGATAGAATCCTGTTATACTGTCCATGCTGGCATTGAACTAATGATCCCTTGCCTCAGACTCCTGAGATTCAAAGCCAGAACTGAGTCCATGTCTTCTGGGTCTTCCAATTTAGAAGGAGAACAAAAGAAAGCCCATCAAAGAAAAGGCACCTTATGATTACTCTTCCACTGTACCCTCAGCAGCTTGACATTAGTTGCAGAAATGACTTCAAAAATACAGACATAGGCGGGCGTGGTGGCACACGCCTTTAATCCCAGCACTCAGGAAGCAGAGGCAGGCGGCTCTCTGTGAGTGTTGGTCTCAGAAAGACCAAAAAAAAAAAAAAAAAAAAAAAAAAAAAAAAATGGACATAATCTGATCCAAAGACTTTTACCTAACCTTGTAACCAAAAAGTTACTGCTTATAATGCAAACAGCCTTACTGAGCCATGTGCTCTTCTTCTGACCTGGGCATATGACCTAATTCCTCAGGGCCCCTCCTTGCCCTCCACCCAAGATAATGTAGGAATGTGTGTACATATGTTTTACATATCAAAGTGCAGAAAGCAGCATGTGTTTCTCCTTGCAAACAATGAGAGAAATTGAGTGTGTGAGAGATTCTAGGCCTAGGGATCAAAGGACAAGAGTCTCTGATAAGATAGGGTGGGGTCCTGACTTCTACTTCCCCATTTCATGCTGGAGATCCTGAAAGGAGTTGTTGAAGCCCTTGCTCAGAAGCACAGTTCTGAAGGCATCAAAGGAACAGGTGCTCAGCAGTTCTGGTCCACTCTTGACCTTAAAACAGATGCTAAGAGTTAGGCTGTTTCTTTATTAAGGTATAACTATAATGTGGCTTAGAAACACTGTAATTAGTATTAAAATTAATAACAATTTGGGGGCTGGGGTGATGGCTGTTGGTTAAGTACTCACTGTATAAGCATAAGGATCTGAGTTTAATCCCATCCCTCATGTAAAAGGTCAGTCATGACAGTATTCACAGTGCATCTTGGGAGGCAGAGACAGGAGGATTCCTGGAACTTGCTGGCCAGTCAGTCTAGCCAAATCAGCAAGCTCTAGGTTTAGTGAGAGACCCTATGTTCTACTTTTATTCTGTTGCTGTGATAAAACACCCTAACTAAGAACAACTTGGGGAGGAAAGGATTTATTTGACTTACACTTCTAGGTCACAGTCCAGCACTGACAGAAGTCAGGGCAGGAACTCAGTCAGGAACTTGAAGGCAGGCCTGTGTGCCATTCCACAAAGCATTACCTCTAACCAGGGCACTCACTCACAGCTAAGGAAGTACAGCAGAAACCATGGAGGAATGCTGCTTTCTGGTTTGAATACTGATTCAGTCACTGGCTACCACTCAGCCAGCTTTCTTATATAGCCCAGGACTACCTGTCCAGGGAATGGTACATCTCACAGTGGGCCTGGTCCTCCTACCTCAATTAATAATCAAGTCAATGTCCCATAGACATGTCCACAGGCCAGTCTGATCTAGAAAATTCCTCCCTTGAGGCTTTCCATTCAGAAGACCCAAGCTGTGTCAAGTTGACAATTAACTCTAACCAGGATACCATGTCTCAAAAAAATAAGGTGGAGAATAATTGAGGAAGACATCCAGTGTCGGCCTCTGACCTCCATATGCATGTGCACACATGTGTATGTGCACCCCCACACATATATGCACATAAGAACATGTACACACACAAAAAAACAATAGCAATTTGTTGGTGTCCTACCATCAACTTCTCCCACGCCCAACAAAACACTTCACTCCCACACTGTCCCTTAGCATCTCACAGTTTCTTTTTTCTTTTTTAATTAACTGGTTAATTTACTATTGTATGTATGAGGATGCTCATGCTACAGAGCACACATGACAATCAGAGGACAACTTTCTGGAAACAGATCTCTCCTTCCACATATGTGCTCTCTGGGAAGACTTGTGCAGCCAGAGCTTTATCTGCTGAGCCATCTCACCAGCCCCACAGTTTAATTTCACTCCTGAGCATCCATAGAGAGCATCACTATCCATCAGTCCCCATCTTTCCCCTGAGGTTTACAGAGCATTAGAAGTGTTAGATGCGTACGTGAGAGAATAAATCTTCCAACATGTCCTGTGTGTGCCTGGGATTGATTTTCACTGCTTGGTTATGAACTTCTGAGGGTGACAGCTTTCATAAAGCACACATGTGCACAGGGTCTCTACAGTAGAGGTGATAGTCATTCTATCAACTTAGAAACACATTCTCAACTAGAACATTTTCTTTCACTTGAAGTGAAAAGAAAGAGAAGGGTTTTTAATTACTACAATCACTATTTAGGTCAACAGTCAGCTATTCAGGAACGATCTACACAGGTTAAGGATGCACTCTGCTTCTGCATTTCCTCCCTCTTATTGTTGGCTGGCTTAGCATTTGCATTCTTGGCTACCATCTTCTCAGAGGGTGTTGAAAAAAAAGAACAAAGGTGAGGTTCAAAATAAAATTTCAGTAAAGATCATCCTAGCACCTGCTTTGTGCCAGACACAAAGATCATGACTGAGAGGGAGCATGAGGAACGTAGTAGAAGGCTTCAAGGATGACTGCTGGATTAAGAATGTGTGTACATGTCACACACACACACACACACACACACACACAGGGATGTGTTTAAAGTAAGAGAGCAGTTAGCATGGAGAAGAGGGAAGGAGGTAAAGGCAGCAGAAAGGAAAGTGATACTTATGCCAACACTTGAAGTCCAGGAAGAAACAGGAAAAAAAAGGTGAGGCACACATGGGACAGTGGTGTGTGGGCAGCAGGTATAGAAATGTTTCTGTTCTAGGAAGAGTGAGAGAATCAAGGTGGATAGGGAAAGGTGATAGGGAGTAGTGCTCCCTTGGCTCTGTGGATGGTGACCACACATCCTGATTCACTGAGTACTTCCAACTGGGTCACCCTCTTTACTCTCAAAAATATCCTATTCTGAAGCTGGGAAGATGACTCAGCAGGTAAAAGCTCTCATGGTGCAAACCTGACTACCTGGGTTCTAATCTCTGGATTCCACAGTGGAAGGAGAGAAACCAACTCATGAGAGTTGTCTTCTGAATTCCACACATGTGCCATGATATGTGCATGGCCATATTTATAAACATACATCATAAATGCACACTAATAATAAATAGAAACTAAAATGAAAATTTAAAGTGTCATATTCTGGACAATCACATGACCATGAGTGTCAATCTGAAACATACATGCCTTTACTCCTCCCTTCTTGGTCTATGGAACCATTACTAAATGATTATGTTTCTTGTTAAGTTGGGACTTGCCTTGAGAATTCTCTGAAAATATCACTCCAGGCAGCATCGCAGATTGGAATTGGAACCACATATGGTCTGCGTGCTACAGGCCAGAGAGGTTGTAAAATGATGGCTCACAGGCCAATTGGTACTACATTTTTATCTTGTCTGGCCCACATAGGACTTTTTTTGTGATTCTGAGCCAACATCTACCATCATAATGTCTAATTTAGAAATGTGGATTTCTGGCTTTATTTCAGAAGTGGCAAAATCTTAAACACAGATCTTCTGTTCTGCTGTGATGATGGATGGCTGAGGCTCTGACAACAGTATTTTGTCCCATCCCTACGTGAGGTCATCAGCCTCCAAGATGGTTCCCAGTGATCCCCAATCCCTGAGTAAGCACATCCTGCCATGGTCCCCTCCCACACTGTATCAGGTTCGTATATTTGACCAGCAATGTCACTCCCTAGTAAGTTGTAAGAGATACTGTGGCTCTGATTATCCTGGGTCCCTTGCTCTAGAGGATGCCAGCTGACATGTTGTGGAGAAAGACCTCCACGGTGAGGGAGTGAATAAGAACTTTCCTCAAAATAAAAAATAATTACAGGGGCTGGAAAGATTGCTCAGCAGTTAAGAGCACTGACTGCTCTTGCAGAGAACCCGGGTTCGATTCCCAGCACCCACATGGTAGCTAACAACCATCTGTAACTCCAGTTCTGGGGGAATCCAATCCCTTCTTACCTCTGTGGGCATTGCATGACATGGGTGCCCTTACACACATGCAAGCAGTACACTCATACACATAAAATAAAAATAATAAAAAATAATAATAATTACAAAAGGGCTGTGTCACCTGTACCTGGGTCGAGGTTCAATCCAAAGTGAGAGAATAAAGTGGGAATAAAAACTGAAAACCACCCATATGCTAAAGGATACATCTACCACTGTGCTATGTCTCCAGTCTTCTCCCCTCAGTCCTTTCTGGTGGGGTGAAACCCATTGTCACATACATGGTGAGAGACCTGAGTGACTCCATCTTGGATAAAACCTCCATAGAACTGACCCAGCCCTGGTCCCTGTTCCAAGAAAAAACACAATATTTGGAACAGATAGAGAACATCTCCCCCACCAATGGTCAATTAACCAGGGACAGGAAAGTACTAAAAGTCCAGATATCTTTTCAGATTTCCTGAAGCCAGCAATTTATGGTTTGGCACTAAGCTGCAACCAATCAGATGCTTGCCAGGCTGAAGACCCCCTACTCCCCTACTTGCTGAACTTGCTGAAATAAACCTATAAAAACCTCTGTCTCCCAAAGCAAGGGGTCTCAAGCTGAGATCCACTGAGTCGGTGACAGAGTGGACCCAAGCTTAAGCTTGCAACAATAAAAGAACCCCTGTGTGTTTGCATTGGTCAGCTCCTTGGTGGTCTTTGGGGGTCTCGCAAACTGGGCACAACATCTTGGGGGCTCGTCTGGGATCCCCAAGACCCCCCCCGACCCCTGAACTGGAGGGTTCCTGACTGGCCGGTAAGTGTCTGTTTGTTTCTAGTTGTACCTGTCTGTGTCTGTCCTAGCTTTTGTTTTGAGCCTCGAGGCAAACTTGTGAACAGTGTGGTCAGGAGCAGTTGGAGCAGACTCACTAGATGACCGTGACCACAGAGGCCTGGAAGATGTTCCAGACCTCGGCAGAGGGGATGGAGGGCCCCAGACTCCGTTGATTCCTGTGAAAGGACAAGGCAGGTTGCTCCCACAGCACGGCAGTTCACCGCTGTCCTACTTTCAGTTTTTCTTCCACATGAGCAGGGGAATTTGTTACTTGGCCTTCTGTGTGTCTTTCTGGCTCTCTGTTTTGTCTTTGGTTGTCTATTTCTCTGTGACTGAGACAGACGCAATGTAGACTCCTTCTACACCCCTGGACCTGGTTCTTGTACATTCTGGAGAGGTTAAGACTCGAGCCCATAACCTCTGTGTTGTCAGGAAGGATAAACTAATTACTTTCTGCAGGTCTGAATGGCCCATTTTCAACGTGGGATGACCCTTGGAGGGGACCTTTGATCCTGCTGTCATTTATGTGGTTGAGAAAATTTTTTTTTCAACCACATATGGGACACTTGGATCAAATATCATACATAATGGTCTGGGGAGGTTGAGTTAATAACCCCCCTCCTTGGGTCAAGTCTTTTCTTCCTTGGGTCAAGTCTTTCCTTCCTTTACAGAAAACTGAGGTGCTAATGGCTACAGAATGGAAAACAACAACGAATAAAGCACCTAAGCCTGGAACAAAACCATCAGTACTGTCACTGTACCCTGTCTTACAGGGCAGCACAGAAAAAGATCTAGTTTTTCCTCCCCCTCCTTATCCACCTCCTCCACAGGAGGTACCCCCTCCAGAACCAGCACCCCTGGTACCAGATTCTCCACAGGCATGGGGGGACCAGCTCAGGGGACTAGGAGTGGAAGGGCAGCAACACCAGACGGTCCAGACTCTACTGTTCTACCCCTCAGAGTCACCGGCCCCACGGATGAGGCTGGCAACCAGGCCCATCACTATTGGCCATTCGCCACTAGTGTTCTTTACAACTGGAGAACACAGAATGCTCCCTTTTCTGAAAATCCTAAGGAGCTTACTAATTTATTAGAAACTGTCTTATTCACACACCAACCCACTTGGGATGATTGTCATCAATGGGTCCTGTTTACCACAGAGGAAAGGGAACGTATCCAAACAGAAGCCAGGAAGTTAATTCCTGGCAATACTGGTGTCCCTACTACTGACCCGACACTGATTGATGCTGCCTATCCACTGACCCGGCCTGATTGGGATTATAATACTGCGGAAGGTAAGGGGAAGCTTCTGGTTTACTGCCAGGCTCTGTTGGCAGGTCTCAAAGCGGTTGTTCATAGGCCAACTAATTTGGCAAAGGTATACAATATTAGTTAGGAACTAAATGAAAGCCCAGCTTCATTCTTGGAGCGAATAATGATGCCTTCCGCAGGTACACTCCATTAGACCCAGAGGCCAAAGATAATATAGTGGCAATGGCCATGGCTTTTGTTAACCAGTTGGCTTTGGATATAAAGAAAAAGCTCCAAAGAGTAGAGAGACTGGGTGAAAAGAGCTCAAGGGATTTAATAACTGTGGCAAAGAAAGTGTATAATAATAGGGATAGTGCAGAGAAAAAAAAAACAGATAAAGGCAGAAAGAAGGCAGAACAAGGATCTGGCAAGGATCCTGCTGGCTGCCACTGCAGATCCAGAGGACCAGCGGAGGCGTCTGAGACAGATAGCATTGGGGAAAGGAGTCTCTTGCAGTATGTGCATGACCTACTTGTGGTGGCAGACAGCCAAGAGGCTTGCATGGATGGCACAGAATGCCTGTTGCAGACGTTGGGAAGCCTGGGCTATCGGGCCTCTGCTAAAAAGGTCCAACTATGCAAACAACAGGTCCAACACTTGGGCTATATACTCAAAGAAGCACTACTGGTAAAAGATGCTGACAAACTTACTTTGGGCCAGAACTTGATTATCACCACGCCACATGCAATTGAAGGAGTTTTAAGACAGCCCCTGGACAGATGACTAAGTAACGCCCGTATGACCCATTATCAGGCATTACTTCTTAATCCTACTAGAATCACCTTCCAGGTACCAGTTGCCCTGAATCCAGCCATGGTCTTCCCAGACCCAGACTTGGATGCCCCCCTGCATAACTCTGCCAGAATCCTGGCCCATGTCCATGGTACCTGATCAGATTTGAGAGATACCCCGTTATCTGATGCTGAAGTAAGTAACCTGTTCACTGATGGGAGCAGTTTTGTCCAGGATGGCAAGAGGTATGCAGAGGCAGCTGTAGTATCATTAACCAGCATCATTTGGGCAGAGCCTCTGCCCACTGGCACTTTGGCCCAAAAGGCTGAACTTATTGCCCTAAGGCGCTGGTATTGGGAAAGGACAAAAAGCTCAATGTGTATATGGACAGCCGATATGCCTTTGCCACCATGCACATTCATAGGGCAATATATTGGGAATGGGGCTTATTAATGGCAGAGGGAAAGACTGTCAAAAATAAAGAAGAAATCCTAACATTGCCGAAGGCTCTCTGGCTGCCAAAGAAATTGGCAATTATCCATTGTCCAGGTCATCAAAAAGGGGACGATCTGATTTCCCAAGGAAACAATTGAGTGGATCAGGTGGCTAAACAAGCTGCCCTCCAAATTGACTCAATCTTGGTCACCACACTAATTGACCCAGGTGACCCAAACCTCCCTGAAAAGCCCAAATGCACTGGGGAGGACCTGAAATGGATAAAGGGACTGCCGAGGACCCAATGCCTGGAGAGATGGTGGAGGTCAGCAGAAGGGAAGCTGATCCTCCCAGAAGGAAGCCATGGCCTTCCTATACGCAACACTGACCCGCTTTGGTCATTAATGGTCCAGACTTACCAGGTACTCAATGATACCAGGCCAGACCTCACCTCATCATGCTGGTTGTGTTATTAATCGAGGCCCCCATACTATGGGGGGATTGCATTCATAGGAAACACCACCCTAGCACTGGACCAAGGCAGCTGTAGATGGGCTCAGCAGGAAGGAATCAGGCTTATGCTACAAGATGTTTCAGGATGAAGCCTATGTATAGGCAAGCCCCCTGATGAGTACACTGCCCTATGCAACCAGACTCTGCCAGTGCTGGCCTGTTGGGGACCCCTGCTGTGAAGTCATAGTCTCTCCATGTCCGGGTGGCCCACGGGCTCGGTTTCATATGCAGATGACTCCTTTCAGCAGAGTACCTGGCATCTTCCTAACTCTCCTTTGAAGTAGCCGCCATAGAAAACATGGCCTCTGGCTCTGGAAATGCCATGCTTTCCTGTGTGATTTTTCCTGGCAGTCTAGCAGCGAGGCAGGAGTTTACTTCCATATGTAAATAGGGCATCTCACAAAGTACCTATCACCTTTTACCACTACCCCCATGGTATAAAATATCCCAGTCTTCTCTCAATATAGAGAGCTGGATCACTAGGAGCTAGGAGCTGAACACTTAAAGCTGTAACACGGACTAAGCAGAGTCCTGCGTCTTACTACTGATCCAGCCTCTCCGGGGGGCAGCATTCCTCCATCACCGACTCACAAAGCCCCAGCTTCAGCCGCCTCGCGCTCTCCCACGTGATCCAGTGGCCAGTGGATCTTGCAACAAGAGGAAAGCGCACGGGGGAAAATTAAGGCGGTACCCGACCGGACACGCTTTGGTAGCAGAGACCCACACAGACACGGAGACGGGGCACGGCGGAGAAGCCTGCGGGACACCCGCCGCCGCTTCCAGAGCGCGCGCAGAGCCGCAGGAGACCGATCCCCATGGGAACACCATACTGGCGGCCATACTGGCCAATAACTCGTACTTGCTACCACCAGATCCAGGATGATGGGCATGTACTTCGGGATTAACCCCATGTGTCCATTCTAAAGTTCTTAATCAATCATCAGATTTTTGTGTTCTAGTACAACTAATCCCTAGAATTATTTATCACTCAGACCAGGATATAAATAGGGCCCTGACTGGGCAAGGACCCCTTCACCGTAATCACCAGGAAAGAGAAGTTGTTACTGCCATCACTCTATCCGTTCTTCTGGGATTGGGACTGGCAGGAGCAGGTACAAGAATTTCAGGCTTGATCTTACAAAGCCAAAACTACCGTACCCTTGGAGCTGCAATAGACCTGGACATCCAGAACTTCGAAAAGTCTATTTCCCATCTATAAGAATCCCTAACAGTTGTTTTTATGTAGATCATTCTGGGGTCATCAAAGAATCCCTGGCCAAGGTTAGAAAAAGTCTGGCTCGAAGAGAGAACGAACATAGGGCTAAACAAGGATGGTTTGAATCCTGGTTCAATAGCTCCCCTTGGTTGACCACTTTGATTTCAACCTTACTCGGCCCCCTCTTCATTCTGATTATGCTCTTGACTTTTGGGCCTTGCATTTTAAATAAATTGGTAGCTTTTATAAAAGAGCAGCTGGGATCTATACAGCTAATGGTAATGCGAACCCAGTATCAGTCCCTCCAGAGTCTAGGTGATGAAGAATATGAGATGGGAAGCACCCATGATTGGGCCCCCAAGGTACTAGTCAGAGGGGGGAATGAGAGACCTGAGTGACTCCATCTTGGATAAAACCTCCACAGGACTGACCCAGCCCTGGGCCCTGTTCCAAGAAAAACCACAATATTTGGAACAGATAGAGAACGACTCCCCCACCAACATCAATTAACCAGGGACAGGAAAGTACTACAAGTCCAGATATCTTTTCAGATTTCCTGAAGCCAGCAGTTTATGGTTTGGCACTGAGCTACAACCAATCAGATGCTTGGCAGGCTGAAGACCCCCTACTCCCCCTACTTGCTGAACTTGCTGAAATAAACCTATGAAAACCTCTGTCTCCCAAAGCAAGGGGTCTCACATCTGAGATCTGCTGAGTCGGTGACAGAGTGGACCCAAGCTTAAGCTTGCAACAATAAAAGAACCCTTGTGTGTTTGCATTGGTCAGCTCCTTGGTGGTCTTTGGGGTCTCGCAACCTGGGCACAACAATGGGAAGCAAGCACTCTAGCACAGATGTATATCCCCGCCCTTCAGGCAAGTTGCTACCTTTTATTTTAAGACATTGTCCTGTTAAGGTTTCTAGGCTGGGCTTGAACTTATGATCCTACTGTTGGCACTGGAGTGATGGGTCAGTAGCCTGACAATCTGAGCTGCATCCCTGGAACCCAAGTAAAGCTGGAAGGAGAGACCCAACCCCACAATATTGTCCTCTTACTTCCACATGCACGCCCTGTCATATAAGGACACAAATAATAATAATAATAATAATAATAATAATAATAATAAATAACGAAATTTAAAACTATTAAAATTATATATCTAATGGACTTTTGCTAAATGCAGTTTGGTTTCCTGCTAACTCCCATAGAACATAACTAAATGTGAAGGATCCTTCAACAAGTCCGGTATGGACAGGACTAACCTGCAACCTGACCTGCAACCAACAGTCATGTGAGTCAGCTTGATGAAGTGGAACTTCAGTCACAAATTCAGATGACAAAGCCACCACCAGCATCCTGACTGTTGAGCTTTACAGAAGCTCTGAGCCAGAATCATCCAGCCAAGATACTCCCTCACCCTCAAGAAACAATGTGAGAGTACGAAATTCCTCTTTTAAGCAGCCAAGTTTGGGGTAGGGTGGGGGATTTGTTCCACAGCAATTGCTAATTAAGGCACCAATATAATTGATTTCCTTACCATCAACAGTGTTCCTTCTGTGGCTATCAGAACAGCTGTTCTAAGTCCTGCCACTTTGACTTCTTGGAAGTGATGGACTAGAACCTGGAATTGTGAGCTACAATAAACCCTATGTCCCCTAAGTTGATTTGGCCAGTATACTTTATCACAGTAACAGGAAGCAGAATTAGAACAGAAGGAAAAGTAAGAGAGATGCTCAAGATCAAGTCTGTTCCCCCAGAAGCTCTTCAGTAGACTGTGTAGCCCAGTACACCTAAGAGTGGAGGCTGTCCATTCTAGGTCAGAATGTGCAAGTTCAAATTCCCAGAGCACGGAAATATTATTGAAATTTGGCTGCTTACTTGGCATTTCAGTTCCCTTATCTGAAAAATGTAATTGGTAATGTTTTTAGCTGAAAGTCACAGAATTTCTACCCAACAGAGTCTTAAATAGTTTCTCTTTTTCACATAACTGGAGGACAAAGGTAAGCAGTTGATGGGGGATCAGTACTCAAAGATGCCGTGAGGATCCTAGGTTCCTTCCACCTTTCAACTTTTTATCTTTCTAAGTATGGTGGCCCAGTTGCCTTGTGTTTCCAGAATGGGTGTTATAGCTCTAGACATCACATTTCTATCTACGACAGAAGGAAGTAGGGGCAGTTAAGACTTCTTAAACTTGCTATTTTATCAGGAAGAGAAAAAAACAAAACAAACAAACAAAAACCACTTCCCAGCCAGCTTCTGTTTCTCTCTCGCACAGTCACCTCTGAAATGATGGAGGCTGGGAAGGGTAAACACACTGACACCCAATAAAAGATGGGTTCCATTAAGTGAAAACAGAATAAATATTAAATATACAATTCCTACAATTGTTTTATACAACGATTAAAATATTCTTTAGGCTGGCAGAGCCTGGCATGCAGTAAGTATTCCACAGCTGCTGAAATTCCAGTAATCCAGGCACAAACTCATCATCCGGAGTTAGGGCATGGCACAAGGAGTAATTTTGAGACCCAATTAGCCTAAAGGGCTCGAAAGTAAAGACAGACAAAACTACTGCTTTACAAAAAATAATAAGTCTGTTTCCCTCAATATCTGTTTTCTTTCTAATTATTTTTCAATCATTTACTATTATCATTTAAAAAAATCTCACCATCAGAAATAAAAACTTACTTTTAAAATCTACATAATTAAAAATCCACCTGTTCAATTTTAACTATCTCCTAATCAGCGGCCTGTACAACGGTGTACTCACCCAACCCTGAGCCTGTTCCTCGCTCTTCAGAAATTACCTACTTTAGACATAGTTGATGGGTATCAAGCAGAAATATTGCCTTTGGTTATGATAAAATTAGTTGCAACATTGTATACATGTGGCATTGTTTTCAGAATTAGCGGGGAACATAGCAACCAGAAACTCCATCACACGTTGCTCAACAATCTCAAGGCACTTCATGAATTTCAGATAATTGGTGAAGCCACCTCATGTTTTCCAAACTATAGGCAACAATTCGGGGTCCAGGATACTCACAGCTATGTAATTGCATAGTGTTAAAACAGGAGAGACCTATTCACAATTCAAAGACTTTCTTTTCCTCCTTGAGATAAGAGTTATGCAATTTGGGAGTCTTTTAGATAGACCCACTGAAGGGGTGCTCCAATTGCCTTACCCTGCATCCCTTTTCAGCATGGAAGAAGCCAGAATGGTCTGCATCCTGATTCCCTATTGATAATTTGGGTAACCTCTTCAGAGGATGGAGTGGTAAGACTAGGAAGTAGGAACTGACTCGGCAGTTAAAGACTCCAAAGGAAAGTACCCAGTTTCTTGGACTAAAAGTCAAAATGTCCTTGGGCCTCTTAGCAACATACTCTGTTCCAAAGGCCAAAAATGTCAAAAATATTTGGGAGCTTTTATCTAATCCTTAAAAGATTTTAGGGTTACCTTTTCAGAAGGGGGAATGTTAGAGTAGCCAAATGCCCCATAAAAAAAAAATAAATCAATCAAAGAAGAAGAAGAAAGAGTACATGTAGTTATCAGAAGAAAAGTGATAGGGAGATATGGGAGGAGTTGGAGGGGAGAGAAGGCATGGATTTGACCAAAATGCTTTATATGCATATATGAAATTCTCAATAAATTATTTATTTTTAAAAAAGGAGAGACAAGTTGTGATGAATAGAGGTTTCAAAGAAAAGAAAAGTTTGGGGCACATGCTTAAAAGAACTGAAAACAGGATCTAGAAGAGATACTTGCATACCATGTTTATAGTAGAAATATTCACAACAGATAAAAGTTATAATGGCCATCAAAGAATTAACAGCTAAACAAATGTGATGTAAACACACGAAAGAGTATTCAGCCTTTAAAAGGAAGGAAATGCTGCACATGCTACATGGATAAACTTAGGAGATATGATGTGAGTGAAATAAGCCAGTTACAAAACGACAGAGTAAGAGTCCACTTAACGCAATGTCTAGAGTAATCAAATTCAGAGACAGATATAGAGCAGTGGCTTCAAGGGTGGGGCATTAGTGCTTGATGGGAACTGAGCCAGTGAAGATGAAAAGTTAGGGCAGTGGACAGTGGGTATGGTTGACAGCAACAGAGGCATAATGCCATGGAGCTGTACACTAACATGTTTTGCACAGAAAATACCATGCAGATTTTACTATAATTTACAAATCTGGAAGCTGGGGCATGGTAGTTCACTTTGGAGGCTGTGGCAGAAGGATCAAGTTCAAGGCCAGCCTGGGCTACACAAGACACTGTCTTACAAATAAAATGGAGCCAGGGGAATTGGTAGGTGATACTCCATTCTAAAAATCAAAACTCATCACACACACACACACACACACACACACACACACACACACACCATCTACAAAGTCCTTTTGAGTTTGTTTACTAAGAGGGAAAGAAGGGAACAAAATCAAAGAGCCTGTACTCTTCCTGGAGACAGTAAACATCTTTGAACCACTCTGTGGTGTTTTGTTGCTATTTTGTGGGTTTGATGTTTCATGTGTTATAATAAACACTACATTGGTGATTCATGGAAAGAATGGGAATGCGTGGGGCAAAATGGCAGTAAATGATGAATGGCCTGAGTCCCTCTGCACTGTCCCCTGTGAGTGGCCTTCATTTTGCATGGCTTGCTTTAGGGTGACTCTGGGTCAGCAGCTACAGTTCAACCTGGAATGATTTTGGGACTCGGTGACAAACTGGAGCCGGTGACTGCTGGTGACTTCTGTTGGCATCAAGCCTAACTCTTCTGATGTTTCTGATCAGATCTTTTGTTGTTGTTTCTTGGAAAAGACAAGGGTGTCTCACTGAAGCTTTAGGGAAGTAACTGGATTTTAACGGAATCTAATTGGACCCCCTGGTTATCTCAAAGTAGTTGTGGTCATAAAAGTTAATTAAGTTAGATTCATTTGCATATTCAAGACCATTCACTTTTTTTGTTTTTCCACTTTAAAGGCAGAGAAAGAGAAACTGCATCCCAGCCTGAGTGGGATTAGGGCACAGAACAGTGTCCAGGTGGCTTGGTTTATAGCAGGGAATTAGAGTAGCAAGTTATTATTTTAATCCTGCCTGGCCTGGTATACTCCACTTCTAGGTGAGGGTCAATACAGGAGGGAAATTGGTATGTACTTGGGTTCTCTCGTGGAGATTTAGAGCCAGCCCTTTGCAGAGGAGATTTGCCGTGCTTAAAGACATGTTGTTTTCTAGACAAAAGGTGACCTCAGAACATCTAGCAGCATTTACAGCCACCAGACTGGCCCAAAGCAAGTACATTTGTGAGCATGCGCATTAGTGAGCATGCTTGCATGCTTATTGGCAACACAAGCGTGGCTTCATTTATTATGGGTCAGAGGAGGAGAACAATCAGACCCTAAGAGGCTGTCTGGTCTGCCCGGCTGCCTGGCATAGGCCTAAAATAACCCACTGAAATGGAACTCTGGCCTCTTTTCTGAAGCCCCTGGGGAAGCGTTTCCACAACCTTCCTCTATTATCCGACCCATTTTTAACCGTCCTTAATATCATATCCGAAAGCATCCCCTTGTGTCAACCTCTATTCCCTCTGCTGCTGACTGACCATTTATTCTCACATGCAAACAAAGCGAAAGTGGGGAGTCAGCGGAGGCCTCCACCCTGTTCATCTGCGCATTTCATCCAAATCCCTGCCCCTGCCTGGGTCAGTCAATAGAGACATGTCTGCCCTACTTCCTCCAGTCACTCTTGCCTATTAATACAAATAAAGACATATGGTCTTCATTCTCACTGAGTAAGAAGACAGGGTTAATGTAGTCTCTTTAACAATCACAAATATACCAGACCTTGTGCTAAGTTCTTGAGAAACAGTGGCGGGAAAGGCAAAGCAAGACCCTGCCCTCATCCCTGGAGCACAGACATAGCACTAGTGCTTCCAAGTGTGCAGAGGCTTACAGAGAAGTGTAGGCTACTAACCATCCTTAAACAGGCCGTGCTAACAGAAGCCTTCTGAACGAAGTGATATTTCATCTGAACCCTGACAACATGATCAGGGATTATCCAACTGGGGAAGAGTATCAAAAGAGAGGAAACTGCACATGCAAAATCCCTAACATGAAGAAGAATGTGTTTTGAGAGTTGGCAACAACGCAGTTCAGATGGCAAGACAAAAGTGGCCCTGATCATGCTACACAATTATCAGACCTCATTCACTGTCTGCACCTGCTCAGTTGTGCCTAGAGCCCAAAGCCTTGTCCTGCCTGTATAGATTTAGAGCACTCCTGGATTCTTAGAAACAAGAGTCAAGCACCTGGAGTAAGGACAGAAGAAGGGCCCCATTTCAGCACCCAGCCAATTTGGATTGTTCCAGAGTCTCCAGGATCAGTGTGGCACAGGGCAGTAGCCACTGGCGTCTTTTTGTGTATTTGGGTACCATATGTTCTAACAAGTCACACCTTCAGGATTTCCAGCCCTCATCTATAAAGTGAGGAGGTTAAACAGACTCTTCTAACTCACCTTCTGGAATCAGCAATGTTCCCATATAGCTCTTAAGTGGGTCACATTATCACTGAGCTAGCCTGCATTTGGGAGAGGAGGAGGGCTAGTTTACATTTGGGAAGGGAGGAGGGGCTAGTCTACATTTGGGAGGAGAGGAGGGGCTAGTCAAACAGCCAGTAAGTGCTCTTCACTCTTTGTTACTGTGATAAAATGTAGATGACATAAAACTTGCCGTGTTTGCCCCATTTTAAGTATACAATTCAATGACATTAATTAAACTCACACGTATGGGGAAGATTCACGATCTATTGCTAAAACTTTTTTCATTCTAATTTACTTTTAGATGAGTCTGGACAACCCAGGAGCTTGAGTATCTATCATGACTTTTTCAAAAAATTTTAAATATAATATTTTTAATTTATTCTTTGAGAATTTCATACATATATACAATGAGTTTTGATCGTATTCACTGCCAACCTTCTCCAACCCCTTCCTAATCCCCCTACTCCCTCCTCCCAAGTCCTCTCTAAAATTTATTCTTTGACAATCCCATACATGTATACAATGTATCTCAAGTATATCCAACCCCACTTTCAACTTCCTTCACCAGGCATTACATCCGGTTTCCATTTGATTTTTTTATATATAACCCACTGAGTTCAGTTACTGCTGCTCATATACTCATGGGTGTGGCTGTCATGACTTTATGTGGACCTTAAGAGACTAAGTACGGCTTTCATAGCAACCAATATTTCTAATATCTGATGAATGAAAATGGATAAAAGGAGAAAAAAATATCCAGTAAGTGACAGATACACCCTCTCCCTCTGCCTCTAAAAAAGTTACCTTGATCAAGATCCCAAGGCTTAATACCCAAAACTTAGGAAACCGTGCCTCATCTATGGGCCTAGCACCACACTGACTGCTTTGCTCTTGTTATCTGCCAGGTAGGTAGTACTATTTCCATTTCACAGGTAAGAAAATAAGAGAGCCTGAATTCCAACCCACATCAGCCTGGCACAAATTTACTTCTAATTAACTGCCTTCCCCAAAGCAGGTGATTTCAGAAGGAAAGAAAACGAAGGAAAGCCAACACTAAATTTAAGCTCGCCTTGTTCAGTTTGACCCCACAGCTAAGTGCTTTTTGCCACGTGCCTCCCAGCTCCACCACAGTCTCCTGCTTCTCTCGTCTGTGGAGATGATGGCATCCACTGCCTCACTTTTCCAGGATGGCACATGGTTCCATTACTTAATTAAGAATTAATCCTGAGAGCATCCAGGGGCTGAGCAGTCAGGAGGGGTTAACAGCCTGATGAAGGGTTGAACTCCTGCACCTCAGGTGGTGACAGAAGGCCAGGAATAATGAGGTTGGGAAACTGCCCAGCAATTGGCAGTTTATTCTGTGAGCCTTATAGAACCAAAAATAAATGTGGAGACGAGGAAACTGTCAGGAAAATTAATACGAAGGGTGCAGGTTTTGTTTTCTTTCTCTCAACAGGTGAGAATTCAAAGCAAACAGCAAGAGAATAGATTAAAAATAGTATGACAGTAATTAATTGATGCTTACTCAATGCAAAGGGCATGATATCCAGGAGGACTACTGGAAAGACCTGAGAAGAAATAAGTGCAGTAATGAGAGCAAACCCTAGGAGACTATAAGAACTTTAAAGGCTCAAAATGCAAAACATGCCGGAACACTATAAAATCAAAACATATATAGAGGGTCTGATGATTTTTAAACAAAACATTCAGCCCTTGGAATAGTCAAACATTGTTCCCTGGCTTTCATAGGATTTATCTTCAAAACCTCATCTCCAACATCACAAGAACAACTGTAGAACAACTGAATCACCTTTCACTTTTGCCCTCTTTCTTTCTTCCAGGCCCTTTTCTCTGACACCTCAGCATATCTAGAATCTCCCTGTACCTGCTAACAACTCCATGACAACCTATTATCCTTGTCAATAGCATATAACAATTTGCTTTATTGTTACTCTTCAATAGCATGGTCCATGTTTGCCTTGCTTATTACTAGAATACTAATCCTAGCAGTTACAGATTAATGAATGTGAGTGACCATCTACAATGCAAGCTGCCTAACTTCCTGTGTATGTGTTAGTTTCTTTTTTCATGGCTGTGACAAACTATCTGATAAAAGCACTTAAGGAAGGGAAGGTTTATTTGGGCTCACGGTTTAAGACAGGATATACCCCATCATTGGTAGGAAAGGTGAGGCAGCTGGACATGTCAGGAAGCAGAGAGAGATGAGTGCTGGTGCTTTACTCTCTTCCTTCTTTTTATTCAGCCAGGACCCCAACCTATAGGATGGTGGATCTTCCCTCTTCACTAAAAAATCTCTCTAGAAGCAGCCTCCTGGTTGTGATAGAAGTGAGTCTTCTCAATGATTCTAAATCCCAGTCAAGATACCCAAAGGGCAGAACCATCAAATACCACCTGACTTTTCAATGGAGATTTTGAAAACCAGGAGGGTATGGACTGATGTTCTACAAATTCTCAAAGACCACAGTACTAACCCAGGCTATTATACCCAGCAAAACTATCAGTAATAATGTAAAAAGAAAGAAAAACTTTCCATGATAAAAACAAATTTAAGGAATTTATGTCCACTAACAGAGGCTATAGAAGGAATATTTCAGTCTGAAGAAACTAAACACACCAACAGGGCACAAAGAATAAAAAAAAAAAAAAATTCCAGAGCAGCTAACCAAAAGAAGACAAAACCACCACAACAAAACAACAAGAATTAATAAACATTGGCCAATAATAATTCTCAATATTAACAGTCTCAATTTTGCAATAAGAAGTTTCAGTCTTACTGACTGGATTAGAAAACAGGTGTGGTGGCAAATTTCTTCTCAGCAGCCCGTGGAACTATCTCTAAAAACTGATGACATAAGAGAGCATAAAGCAAGTCTCAACAAATTTAGGAAAATTGAAATAACATCCCATGTTCTATCTGACCACAAAGGAATAAAGCTAGATATCACAATCAAATTGAGGGAAGGGGCACAAACTCATGGAAACTAAACAGCACATTATTGAATGATATTCTAGTTACTTTCTATTGCTATGATAAAGCACTGACAAAACCAACTTGAGGAGGAAAGGGTTTATTTTTGCTTAAAAGTACAGGCATTCATTGAGGGAAGCTAGGGAAGGAGTTTAAGCAGGCAAGAACTGGAGCACAAACCACAGGGAATGCTGTCTACTGGCTAGCTCCTCTAGCCTGTGCTGGCTCTGGGTTCTTCTACAATTCAGGACCACCTGCTCAGGAATGGCACAGTCCACAATGGACCAGTCCCTCAGACATCACTCAACAATCAAAAAAATGCCTCACAGACATGCCCACAGGCCAATCTAATAGAGGAAATCCCCCAATTGAGGTTCCCCACTCCCAGGTGTGTCAAGCTGACTACTGAAGCTATCCAGCACAAATGAAAGCTGGGTCAAGGGAGAAATCAAGAAGAAAAATGTTCAAATCCTTAGAATTGAATGGAAATGAAGAATCTGTGGTACACCATGAAGGCAGTACTAAGAGGACTGTTCATAGCACTAAGTGCCTACATCAAAAAAAAAAAAAGTGGAGAGATCGCATATTAATAACTTGATACATCTGAAACCCTGGCAGGGGAAGAGAACAAACAACAACCAAAAAGAGTAGATGGGAAGACATAATCAAGATCAGGGATGAAATAAATGAAACAGAAAAAAAAAAGAACAATAAAAAGAATCAATGAAATGAAGAGTTGTTTCTTTGAAAAGATTGACAAACAGTCAAGTTAACCAAAACAAAGAGAAAGGGGACCCAAGTTAATAAATTCAGAAATGAAAAGGGAAACATTACAATGCCTACCGAGGTAATTCAGAGAACTATAAGAATGTCCTTTGAAAACCCATATTCCACTAAATTGGAAAATCTAAAAGACATGGATGAATTTCTAGATACATATTGACCTATCACAATTAAACCAGGATGAGATGAACAATATAAATAGACCTATAACAATCACTGAGATAGACTATAGTACAGAATTCTACCAGACATTCAAAGAAGAACTAATACTCCTTAAATTATTCCATAAAGTAGAAAAGGAAGGAACACTTCTGACTTCTTTTTATAAAGCCAGTATTACCCTCATAACAAAACCAGATAAAGATCCAACAAGAAAAAAAAAATTAGGTCAATCTCTTTGATGAACAAAGATGCAAATTTTTTCAATGTAATATTTGCAAACAAAATGCAAGACTTCAAAAAGATTATCCACCATGATCAAGTCATGGGGAGGAAAGGATTTATTTATCTTACATCTCCCGGGTCACAGTTCATCAGGGAACCCAAGGTAGGAACTCAGGGCAGGAACCTGGAGGCAAGAGATGGAGCACAGGCCATGGAGGAACACTGCTTACTGGCTTGCTCCCCTGGCCCCTGCTCAGCTTGCTCTCTTATCCAACACAGGCCCACCTGCCCAGGGGTGGCACTACCCACAGTGGGCTGGGCCCTCCCACATGACTCAACAATCAAGAAAATGCCCCACAGACATGGCCACAGGCCAGTCCAATGAAGGAAATTCCCCAAGTGAGTCTCCCTCAACCCAGGTATGTCAAGTTGACACTAAAGCTATCCAGCACACAAGCCAATAGCAAACATCATACTGGGAAAAAAACCTCAAAGCATTTGCATTAAAATCAGAAACTAGACAAAGATGTCTACCCCCTCTATTCTTGTTCACTATAGTGCTTGAAATTCTAGCTAGAGCAGTACAGAAAAGTGAAGGAGATAGAGTATGGGAATGACTTTTATAAATGGACATAATCTGGACTAATGACTTTTAATTAATCCAGCAAAATCATGTGTTCTTGTATCTTGTGACCTGGGCACCTGGTCTCCTTTTTTTAGAGCAAACTCACATTGGTGCTCTACCTAAAAAGAGAATGAATGAATGAATGAATGAATGAATGTGGGTATACTTAAAAGTTAATATGTCAAAATTCTGAAAGGTGGTACACCCATCTCCATTACACACAGTAGGTAAAGATTGGGAAGGACATGTGACCTTGGGTGAATGAGATTTTCTAGAACTAGAGATGAAAATGCCAGATAGTCTGTAAAGACTAGGGTAGAGCCAAGCATGTACTTCCCCAACAGAAGCTGGAAAAACCATTCTGAATAAAATCATGGGTGGGGCCAAGTTTGAGAACGACACTGTTCCAGAGGTAGAGTTCCAACAAGACAGTTCCATCAGCACAGTTCCAAGAGACAGACAGTTCTAAGAGAGCTCTAGGAGATACAAATCAGAAAGGAAGAAAGTCAAAGTATCCCTATTTGCAGATATGATTCTATATATAAAAGATACTAAAGACACTACTAGAAAACTTCAAGAGCTGATAAACATATTCAGAAAAGTAATAGGATATAAAATTAACCACAAAACCTCAGTTGCCTTCCTATGTACCAACAACAAACATACTAAGAAAGATACAGAGAAATGATCCAATTCACAATAGCCTCAGAAAACACAACAAACCTAAGCATAAATCTGACCAAGGAAGTGAAAGACTTATGTAATAACAATTTTAAGACACTAAAGAAAGAAATTGAAGAAAATACCAGAAGAAGGAAAGCTCCCCTATGCTCATGGATCAGAAGGATTAATATTGTGAAAACGGCTATCCTACCAAAAGTAATCTACAGATTCATGCAGTTCTCATTAAAATTCCAAAGCAATTATTTACAGAAATTGAAAAATAATCTCATTTCATATGGAAACACACAAACACATACACACACACACACACACACACACACCAGAATAGCCAAAACAATAACCCTGAACAACAAAAGAAGACCTGGAGGTATCACCATCCCTGATTTCACATTACACTACAGAGCTATAGTAATAAAACAGCATGGAACTGGCATTAAAACAGACACATTAAGTCCATGCACTTACAGTCACCTGATTTTTGACAAAGGGGCCAAAAATATACATTGGAATAAAGATAGCATCTTCAATAAATGGTATTAATCAAACTGGTTAGCTACATATAGAAGAATGAAACTAGATCCTTCTCTCTCACCCTGGACAAAACTCAACTTCAAATGAATAAGGACCTCAACATAAGACCCGATATCCTGAATATGACAGAGAAGAAAGTAAAAATTACACTTGAACTTATAGGCATAGGAAAAGACTTTCTGAATAGGACCCCAATCATGTAGGCATTAAGACCAACAATTGACAAATGGGACCTCATGAAAGTAAAAAGTTTCTGTACAGGAAAAAATACCATCACTCAAGTGAAGAGGCAATCTACAGAATGAGGGAAAAAATCTTTACCAGCTATACATTTGACAGAGGGTTGGTATTTAGAATACACAAGAAATCAAAAAGTTAAACATAAAAAAATTAAAAATTGAGGCAGAGAATGAAGCAGAGACTTCTCAAAACATAAAAACAATGGTTGAGAAGTTTTTTTTAATGTTCAGCATTTTTAGCTATCAGGGAAATGTAAATTAAAACTACTTTGAGATTTCATCTTACCCCAGTCAGCATGACTAAGGTCTAAAAAACAAACAATGGCAAATGCTGAGGAAGATGTGGGGAAAGGGGAACTCTTATTCACTGCTGGTGGGAGTACAAACTGCTTCAGTCACTATGGAAATCAATGTAGAGGTTCCTCAAAAAGCTAGAATTCTACCACATGATCCATCCATACCCCTCTTGGGCATATACCCAAAGGACTCTATATCCTACTACAGAGATGACTGTTCATCTATGTTCACTGCTCTGTTCATAATAACGAGGATATGGAAATAACTTAGATGTATATCTGCTGATAAATGGATAATGAAAATCTGGTACATTTACACAATGGAGTAGTATTCAGCAATTAAGAAAAATGAAATTTTAAATTTTGAAGGTAAATGATTGGAACTAGAAACAATCATTCTGAATGAGGTAATCCAAACCCAGAAAGACAAATGCTGCATGTTTTCTCTCCTACGCAGATGCCAGTTTTGAATCTTCAGATGTGTGTTTCAACTGGAAAACCTATAGAAGTCAGGAAACTAGTAAGGGGCCATGGGAAGGAGCCAAAGGAGGCTTCACAGGATGAGAGACAGAATGCAATATAAACAGCTAAAAGGGAATAATGGAACAGGAAAGGTTAAATGGGGTGGAGTGGGAGGGTAGAGGAGAGATTATGAGGAGGAATAACTAACACTAAAGGCCTTTTGAAAAAGTTATATCGAAACCTACAACTATAGAAACTTCTTAAAATATATATACATATACAATCTAAAAAGTTTAAATAGAGCTACTCCGTGAGGGGGAGACAATGCCCCTACCAGACACCATAGGCTAGCAAATAAAAAGCTCAGTGTCAGGAAGGGCCCCTCCTTTGAAGTTGTTGGTGGGAGAGGTCCCATAGACCCCTAAAACAATACTGGTTATTACTACTGCTCTTGGTTATCCAAAAGAACTTGATGGTAAGACCCTATAGCTGAAGACACTACATATGTTAGCAATAGAACAAATAAGGAGAAATCAAGTTGATTTCTCAACCTCAAAGCTTCATCTCTACTTTAGCTTTCATAGTTCTGGAAAGTGCTATGCATGCTACAAAAACAGGAAAGTAATCATCATTCTCTTCCAGCTCTAAACTCTGCAAGCTACAATACCAACTGACCTGGAAAAGTATGCCCACTGGTACAACAGTGGCACAAATATTAAGGTGCAATAATGGCACAAATGTTAAAGTAGTAACCAACCAATTTCTGCTTGGACTTAAGGCCTGCTTCACAAGATGGAGCCCATACCTGGTACTGTTATCAGGGCAAGACCTGTGGGCAGAAAATCACAGTCTATAGGGGAGAATCTAATATTCTGCTAATTTGATATACTATTTAACTGACTCTTAATGACTTATTCTTATACCTATAGATGAATGCATCTCTCAACTCTCACCAGAGAAGCTTCTTCTTGCTGCAGACGGTAATTAACACAGAGACCTACAACTAGTCAACATGCAGAAAATAAAAGACTGAGAGTATTTGTCCCTAAATGAGACATATTTATTACACCTACTTCTCTCAAAGTTTTTGGATCATTGTAGAAGAGCCAGTGGAAAGAATGTAAGAGCCAGAAATAGTAAATGACTTCAAGGAAAGAGTGTTTTCCAGACAGCAGGGCTGTTGAACAGAGACACTCATAGAAATTCTGACATCATGCACAAGACCTATGGAAGCTTATGATAGACAAAACTCCAGCATAGAAAGGGGGAGGTGCGCAAAAAGCCCCAGCCTTACCTGAGGATCTATTGGCAATTGATAACTGCTGGGAGAGAGTCAGTTTTCTTTAAGGTGTGATGCCGAGTAGATTAACCAGGCTCCAGGGTATAGACCTATACCCAAGAGCATTTGAGGACACAAATTAGACTTGATAGGCCTTAAAAAAAGGACAATACAACACAACAAAACCTCTGGGACACGCTGAAAGCCGTTCTAGATGGGAAAGGAGTAGCTCTAAGTGCCTA
>NW_008349529.1:2112368-2176726 GCF_000622305.1 Nannospalax galili
AGTTTTCTTTAAGGTGTGATGCCGAGTAGATTAACCAGGCTCCAGGGTATAGACCTATACCCAAGAGCATTTGAGGACACAAATTAGACTTGATAGGCCTTAAAAAATAGTAACTGAGAACATGAAGTCCGGAGAGGGAATGATAAGGTGGGATGGAGATGGGAAAGGAGTCTGAATATGGTAATAACATATATTTTTTTAAAATCTCAAAACAAATGAATAAAAATTAATTTAAGTATTTTCAATTGATTAAATCACCTAAAATATGCCCTCCCCTCTTTTGAGAATCTCAGGGTGACCACTAACTCACTCTGTGGCTGACTTCTCTGACTTCTCATCTTTCTATTTCCATTTCCTGAGTGCTGACGTTACAGGCATATGCCACTGTGCCTAGTTTATATGGTGCTGGGGATTGAACCCAGGGCTTTATGATCACTAGGCAGGCACTCTGCCAACTGAGTGACATCTCCAGCCAGAATAATACCTTCTTATATTCATTGAAATTTAACTGATTAGGGACATTATAGCCTAAAAATCCTTTCATGGCAGCACTTAGATTTGTGTTTGACTAAATAGGTGAGAGTTATGTGCATGCTACAAAACAGATGCCTCCTCCCTTAAATCATCTATTCCTTTTTTATCTTTCTTGAGACAGGGTCTCTCTATAGTCCCACCTGGCCTGGAACTTGCTATGTAGACCAGGCTGGCCTTGAACTCAAATAAATCCACCTGCCTCCACTTCCCGAGTGCTGGAATTAAAGGTGTGAGCCACCATGCCCAGCTCACCACCTAGTTTTTGAAGGAGACTCTCTCTATACACTACTCCAGCCAGGGAAATCCCTCCAGAAGGAATTCTGGCAGATGCTACAAACCATCCAAGTAGCTAGGTCAAAAAGCATCACAGGTCACCTCACAGAACAACTTTCTCCTTAACCTGCAGTTTGACACTGAATGAAAGAAGCTAAGAACATAAACTAATGATGTTCAGAAGTAAGAGGGACACTTTACTAGTGGAAGTAGTACTGACCCTGTAAATGTAAAGGATATGAGCAAATCTGGATAAGAAAACGGAGCTAATATTGTTATAGAAACAAGCTCCCAAGAAAAAGAAGGTATGGGGCACTTTTGTATCCAAATAGTAGGGGATAAGCATATATTCCTATTAACATGGTTAATCTTCATTGACAATTTGACTGAATTTAGAATCGCCATGGAAATGCACCTTGGGGATGTGTTTACAAATGTAGGAAGCACCTTACATGGGTTGGAGTCCTGGGCTAAACAAAAGGGAAAGTGAATGGAGTACCAGCATTCATCTCTCTACTTCCTGTTTATGGATACAATGTGGCCAACCACTTTCTGCTCCTGCCATAGTGATTTCTCCACCATGATGGAGTGTACCTTGAAACTGTGAACCCAAATAAACCTTCTCTTTCTTAAATGTCTTTTGTCAGATATTTTGTCACAATTTTGAGAAAAGTAGCTAACGCACCTATCTAGACCAAGGAACCTCATTCTAGACCTTCTTCAAGCTGGAATGTTGGTGTTCACAAACAACATTGGTTGGTTTAACATGTATTGAATGAACCAATCAATGAATGAGCATGTGAATGAAAACCTCTTTCTAGCTCATCTAAGAAAATCTCAAGGTGCTATGCTAAGCCCCTAGGGTATGGTAGTGTCTTGGTCTATTCAGGATAAGTAAGAGAAATTTATTGCTCACAGATCTGGAGGCTGAAGAGGCCAAGAACAAGGCACTGGAAGTTCCCATGGCTGGTCAGAATGTGTCCTCTGCTTCAAAATTGGCAGCTGATTGTGTTCTCCATGGTAGAAGGGACAAGGCAGTTCACTTCAACTCCTTTTCTAAGGGACCTACTTCTATTCATGAGGTCTACCTTCATGACTTAGCGTTATCACATCAGTTCCAACATATGAATTTGGGGTGATGAAGGACACCAACATTCAGACCATCGCAGGCAATAAATAAGATGCACAGTTCTCATCCTATGGAGGATCCTTCAGGATGGATGGGCTAAAAGACATACAATGTCAAACGAGTCAGGCTTTAAGCCAAAGGTTCTCCTAAGTAAGGCTTCTTGACTGAGAGCAAATTAACTATTATCTATCCTTTAACAGATCCAGATACTTCCTTGTTGTCTTTTCTGCACTGCTAGACAAATACACACACACACACACACACACACACACACACACACCTTTCTGTGTAGTTCCCATTAGGAGCCAAAGACGAAGGTCTACGTGACAGTGACAATCTTAGAAACCTAAGTATGCCATGCTTTGAATAAGCAGGGATTGAATTGTGTCCCTTTAAGCTTAGCCTATATCAAATGCCTCAGGGAAAGGTTAGGAAAAACAAAACAAAAACAAACAAACAAACAAACAAACAAACAAACTCACACTCCGCTCTCTAGCTTCCAGTGACTGAATTATGCTGTGGGCCATGGTAAATTCTTTGCAGTACTAAAAAATAGATGAAGGGTAGATCAGTCACCCTGGGGTATTTCATCTGCTTCATTCATGCATCCAAAGATACTGCTTACATAAAACCAAAATAAGCAAAACCAAAAGGGCACTGAAGAAGGCAGACAAATGTGATGATTCAGAGACCTAGAAGATAAACAAGTGTATAGTTGATGACAGAAATCTGGACCAGTCCCCATTGCAAGGACCCGAGTAAGAATTGGGTCCATGCAGATGGTATGATAGGTTGAATGGTCTGATAGCTGCTAGGGGACAAAGTTAGAAATGTCTTCTTAGAGAAAGCCACAACCTCCAGCTGTTCTCTCCTCGGATTCTGGCACAGACCCTTGTCACAGCCTCTTCACACTGGCAGAGTGCTCTCTTTAGCATCCCTCCCAGATTCTGGATCCTCCTTGACCACCTGGCAGAGCACCAGAAAGGCAGCCCAGAACCATGGAAAATGGGACTCAAGCAACTCATGGGTAAAATTACCCAAACTGTTGCAGGCGTTTCCCATGGCCAAACTTACCATCAAGTTATTTCATTATCTGAGTAATTTTAAAGGAAAAGAAAGTCAGTTCCTTGTCTCCAGCTTCCATAGAGACAACCCAAGAAAGACCGCCTGGAGGTAGGTCTGGGAGGCTGAAAATCCAGCTCCCTTGCTTGCTCTAAGTGTTTTAAGACATTTGAAGAAACCCAATAGCACCATCTATAAGGACTGTATAATTTGCAATATTTCTTGCTAAATCAGCTGGCCAAATGTAGAGTCAATTGCTTTGGCTTCCTACAACACTGTGATGCAGTCGGGAAGTATTTTAAGTGGATAATGAATAGTCTCTCAATGACTATATTAAAATAACATCTTCTGCCTATCATATGCAAAGTTCCCAGTTCAAGCTGCCCTAGGAGCCCCTTCCCCTTAGGGCTTTAATCTTCCTGGAGACAAACAGCAGACCCCTCTCCTCCAGTGAGATTTAAGAAAGCAATTGGCTAGTGAAGGCTGGATATACTTTCCAGCTCACACATACCCACATCCAACAGCACACACACAGAAACACTCAAACACATACTGCTATGAGTTCTGAAATATGGAATGCTCAACCCTGCATCCTAGAGAGTGGACAAATCTTCCCTTTATTTAATTACAGTATCTCCTTTAAAACTATTTGGATATCCAAAGTGACCTTGTTTTTCCACGAGCAAATACACATAAGACATATGGTTATCTATGGAAAATGTGTTCTCTCCCTCTCTCTCTGCCTCTCTCACAGATAAAAGTAGCAAAGCAGATGGAAGCTCATTTTGTGAAAAACCAAAACTCCTATATTCCTTATATGTAACTTCTATCACCCCAGCTCTACAGCTTCTAGTTTGAAGTAGAAATGCAATAAATATGTGATTGTTTGATTTATTGAGTCTTCCTTCCCCCCAGGATACATTAGAGCCTTGCTGCTCAACATATGGCCCACAGACCCACAGACAGCGGCAGCAGCATGAGTTTGTTAGAGACACAAACCCTTGCAGCCCCTGAGTCAGACTCCGAATTTGAACAAGATTCCTGGGATATTTTAGTACATTTTAAGGTTTGGATGGCACCATTTTAGAAGACAACTTAATTCCTATACTGTTACTATTGGCCTAGTAAATTCTATAGCTCCTCAAAAAACCTATCTTGCTATGGAGAACACTTATTTTTGGTATGTATATGTGTATGTGTGTATGCTCGTGTGTATGCAGGTTGGGGAGGGTGCATGTACATATATGTGCACGCTTGTGCAGATGCCTTGGGTGTCATTCTTCAGGAAGCATCCACTTTTTTTTGAGGCAAGATCTCTCAACTAGCCTGAAACCCACCAAGTAAGCTAGGCTGACTGGCCAGGGAGCTCCAGGGATCAATCTGTCTCCACCTCTCAGTGCTGGGATAACAAGTGCTCCATATGCCCAACCACCACACCCAGATTGCTTGCTTGCTTTTTTGCGCATGGGGGGGTGGGGGGGGGAACATCCACAGCGTACATGGCATAGTGCTCATGTGAAGGTCAGAGGGCATCTTGCGACAGTCGATTCTCTCCTTCTACCATGTGCATTCTGGGGATCAAACTAGCAGGTCCTCACGCTTAGCAGCTAGCACCTTTACTATCTGAGTCATCTCACAAGCCCCCGTGTCCATCTTTCTTTCACATGGGTTCGTGGAATTTCCTCATGCTTGCAAGCACTTTACAGATGGAGCTATCTCCCTAGTTCCATGGAGGATACTCATGAGTACCAATGAGAAAGATCTGACATTACTGCTGGGTCTTAACCATGTGGCTGGTAGATCTTGGGATAGGAGTTACACTATTAGTAAAAGGCAGAGCCAAGTTGGAACTCACTGGCTTCTGGGCCCCATTTTGCATCGATAGGATGCTGAGCTAGCAGCTCCTTCTCAGCAGAGGTCCCATTGCTCTTTGAGACCTGGCAATTTCCTGGGGCCAGTCCATGTTCTACATGGTGCCAGATGCTCCTGTCCACCATCTACTAAGTGTAAGATACCTCCAGTATGATTCCTTCCTAGGAACTCCCCTCCATACCCCCAGACACCTGTAAAGTGGCACTGGCCACACCAAGAACCACAGTGTCTTATGATATTCAAAGTCATTTTGAGAAATTAGTTTTCCAGGTTTCTTTCTTCTAATGTTGGAAATACCTTAAAAATCTGTTAAGAATTTACATTGTTTCATTTCAACAGAAGGCTATTAACTATTTATGGTATGCTGTGTGGAGACTAAAAGACAAGGTTCCTGCGCTCTAGCAGCTGACCATCTGGTTAGGGAAAATAAGGCCTTAATATACACAAGACAGTAGTGAAGAAATAATTCAAGGTGCTGTTCAGTTACATCCAGAATGACCAAAAAGACCTACATTCCTATTGTGGCTTTGTGCTACTTACTAGCTAAGATGACTAGAATTCTCTAAGCCTCCGTCCCCACCTCTGTAAAGTGGGGGGATTATTAAACAATGAATATCCACACCAGCCCAGTGCCTTAAAGCATGCTACATACTTCAGAAACATTAGTCATCCCACAGTCCACATCTCTCAGTCAGTGAGGAAATCTGATGAAACTAATATGGAGAGAAGATACGCTGGGGGCAGGAGGGATGGCATGCTGGGCAGATTGTAGGACCTGAACAAAGATAGTGTCAGGAGGGGTTTACCCAAAGATGGCATCAGGATCAGCTTGCCCATAGGAGAAACTTCTTAGGAAATACATCCTGGATAAAGGAAAGATCCAGGCAAGTATTATGAGAGGAAATGCACAGCAGTAAAAATGAATTTGTATTTATTATGTAGACACAGGATCTCCTGAAGATTTAAGGTTTTTTGCTCTGTATCATGACTTTCAAATACAGAAGAAATGCAAGTGCACAGAGCAGCTGGACAAAATGAATGAAGCAGCTAGTCACACCTCCAGCTCTCCCCACACCTATGAACATGCATCTCTCCATTGTTGATGGCCCTGCGCATGCATACACAGGACATGTAGATATTTGAATAGGGGCGTGCATGTGTGTGTTGAGGCCAGAAGTTGACATCAGGTATCTTCCTGATCACTCTCTCCACTTTATTATTTTAGACAGAGTCCCTCCCTGAACCTGGGAGTCATCAGTTTGGCTAAACTGACTGGCCATTGAGCTTCAGGGATTCACCTGTCTCCATCCCTAACACTTGTCCTACAACTATATGCCCAGAACATGGGTGCTGGATATTCAGACTCAGGTCTGATGCTTATACGTCAAGCACTTTACCAACTGTGCCATCTCATCAGCCTCTTATTAACTGGTGTCTTTAAGAAGCCTGAAGAGGTGCTGGAAAGATGACTCCACAGTTAAGAGGACTGGCTGCTGTTGCGGAGGACCTAGGTTCAGTTCCCAGCACCCCCATGGCATCTGACAACCATTCATAACTCCAGTTCCAGGGGACTCCAATGCCCTCTTCTGACCTCTGTGGGCATTGCACAACATGTGTGCACTTACATACATGCATGCAATCACTGATACACATAAAATAAAAATAATAAATTTTTAAAAAGAAACCTGTTTATGCTACTACAGTGAATATATCTTTTAAAGATTTTTTTAATGTTTATGTATATGTGTGTGTACACAGGAGTGCATGCCCCCTTGGAGGCCAGAAGAGGTGTCAGATGCCCTGGAGCTGAAGTTATAGGTAGTTTTGAGTGCTGGGAACTGAACTAGGGTCTTCTAGAAGAGCAGGCAATGCTCTTAACAACTGCTGAGTCTTCTCTCCTGTCCCTCAACTTTTTTTAGTGGATATATCTTAAATATTTATTTAAATTCAAACATGTCATGTAGTTTATCATCAATTTCATCACGTCTTTTAAGCCGACTTGCACTAAGTTACATAGTAGATAAATAAATGCACATATAAGATATTTAATTCTATTTTATAACATCCAAAATTTCAGCATAAAAAGACCCCAAAGTACCTTAAAACGGCCAAGAAGCCATTTCTTACCACTGTGTTAAAATTGGGCTCTGCAGCACTTTTGTTTCGGCTGCTCATTAGCAAAAGCACTTTAACACCCAGCAGAAAAGAATAATTAGCAAATCAATTAATTAAGGCCCTATCAACACTCCCCTTGCCATCCTCAATCACATCTTTCTTGTAAATAAACTTCCTTGCCTACATTAAAGTCATTAGCTCTCCATATGTAAATAATAATGCCCTTGAATTCCAACTGATTAAATATCAGAGAATACATTTCAGTCCACTCGGATCTAGTCAGGACATTGAAAACAGAGCAGTGTTGTCTTGACCTAGTAAATTCATACAACTGCTTATAGCTTCTGAACTCATTCATTTCCAGAGTCATCTTCCCTTCTGAGGACATCAGCCAAACATCTATCTTTAGTTATAACACATACAAAAGAAATACTATAGTAATTAAAGAAAACACCCATTTCCTTCCCCTTAAGTTCCAGGAAGCCATGTTATTTCTGTAGCCAATTTCTATTTGCTGACAGTTTGCCGGAACTTTTAACAGCAAAATAAAATGTACTCGAAGCTGTTCTCCAAATGACAGCCAAGAACACATCTCCAAGTCTTGACTTCTTCCACAGGAAAAACGTACACCAAAAAATATGTGTTTATGTGTATTTAAAACACATGCATTCAGGCTCTTGTTAAGTTCTGAAAGATTTAAAGCCCTGCAGTCGTCTAAAAGGAAGTGCTTGAAGGCTGTCTCTAAAGTTAGCTGGATCCTTTGCCAAACTTACCTCTTATTTTGGCTCCTGTAATTATCCCCTTTAACTTAATGCTGTTTACTTTTGTGCTTCTTGCCATCTTCCCCCGTACCACACTGTTTACAGCTAGTTTGAAAAAAAAAACCCAACAAAACAGACATTTATATTCACACATATTTGCTCTTCATTTAAGCTTTTCAATGTGTCCTCTCCCTCTTACCCCCACTGAGATTTTGTTCAGTCTTTTTTCCCCGTGAGTTCATTTTGTTTTACTTTGCGCCTTCTTTTTTCATTTTTTTCCTCTAAAGAGAAATAAGCTGTTAATATAATCTCCAACAACTTCTTAGCTGTTTTCCACTCTTCAACCTTTGACCTAATTTAAAACAGGAAGATTTATATCAACCAGAGTCACATAGAGATCATTTCATCATGGGAGGCCAGGGAATGGGGATATCTTCCCCCGTACCACACTGTTTACAGCTAGTTTGAAAAAAAAACCCAACAAAACAGACATTTATATTCACACATATTTGCTCTTCATTTAAGCTTTTCAATGTGTCCTCTCCCTCTTACCCCCACTGAGATTTTGTTCAGTCTTTTTTCCCCGTGAGTTCATTTTGTTTTACTTTGCGCCTTCTTTTTTCATTTTTTTCCTCTAAAGAGAAATAAGCTGTTAATATAATCTCCAACAACTTCTTAGCTGTTTTCCACTCTTCAACCTTTGACCTAATTTAAAACAGGAAGATTTATATCAACCAGAGTCACATAGAGATCATTTCATCATGGGAGGCCAGGGAATGGGGATAAGGGAGGACATGAAACCTATTTTCTTCTGATTTAGGTGTACCTTATGTCACCCAAAAGGAGCCCAGGTCAAACAGAGTCCCATGGCTATTGCCCACACTCCAATCTCTGATCCTGTCCTGGCAAATGCCTTCCAGCAGTCCCGGTTCGTTTAACCAAGCTCCAAATAAGATAGATGCTTTAGCAAGGTTTCTGTAACTGACCTCTCCTCTTAACTCCCCTTCTCCTCAGACTATGCCCTTCACTTCCTGTACAGTCAGATCCTGCTGGCAGGGAGTTAGCCAGGCCCACTTCCTGCTGCCCTCTGGCACCCCTCATCTCCTGTGACCTTTATACCCAGTTTCCCCCATGGGCCTCTTTTCCTAAGCCCCTCACCCAGTTCCTTGGCCACTGGCCAACCTTACCCTTTTATAGAACCACCTTTTTCCACAAAGTCACTCAGTGGGTGAGGCCAATCTGGACTTTTTTAATATCCTGTCAGCTTTGGTTTGTTTGATTAGCTTAACAGAGAAATACCTACCACCTGTCATAAGATTCTCTGTCTTTTAGAGGCCTAGACCCTTTCAACTAATTAGAAATATTTTATATTTAAATTATGCTACTGGTCAGCCTCCAGTGCTCTCTTTGGTTTTTCAGGGTGGGTTGGTTTTTGGGGTGTTTTGGTTTTTCATCCTCAGCAAGACCCTACATGGCAGCTATCTCCTCTGACCTCTAGGTTAAATACAGTTATTCTTTCTCATAATACTCAATACTTTTTGTCGTATTTACAACTAGCATAAGAAATCACTTGTCCAATTGTTAGCTTTGATAATTACTAGTTTTTCCCTTCTCAACCTACAAACTTTGTAAAAGCAACTTCCCCTCAGCATCTCCCCTCAGCATCTCCTCTCTGCTTATCCTCTGCCTTCATCACTGCTCTGTTGGCAATACCAAAAAAACAAAACAAAACAAAAAAAATGGTGCCTAGCATGTGCTAGTTGAGCAATAAATATGTACTGAGTTATGTACATTTTATTATAATTTTCTTGTAATTTTAATTTTTATTGAATTTTTGTGTATTTCACACAGAAAATCATCTTTATACCACTTCCCCCCTTCCCCTTTGGCACCCTTCCATAGCATCCCCCACTGGAGTGCATACATTCTATCATTTGTGTTAAGGCCTGTTACGTACAGTTAGTGTCCTGAGATGGCCCTCAGTGCAACTAGTTAGTGTCCTGAGATGGCCCTCAGTGCAACTTCATCCACCAGAGTTTAGTCAACCTATTTAGTCTCTCCCTTCAAGATCAGCTCTTCCTCACCCAGCAGTAATCGGCTGCCAATAATTCTTCCACGAAGATTGGGGCTTGCTATTCATTTCCACAGTTCTGTGCTGGGTTTTTGTCTGCCTAAGTTTGCGTGGGTCTTGTGCATGTTGACACCATTGCTGTAGGTTTGTATGAGGTCCCAGGTGCCTGTAGGATCATTTCTGTATGATCATGCACCTCTCCTTGGCTCTTACAATCGTTTTGGCCCCTCTTCTGCAATGGTCCCCGGGTGGGTGGACCTCAATATAAGAGACTGTCCAAGGACCCACACTTTGCTGATTCTTATTCTCTGTGTTTTGGTCATTTGTGTTCCCGGCTCTCTGTTGCTTAAGGGAGCTTCATTGATGAGAATTGAAAAATGCATTAGTGTTCTCTTCCTCCCTTGCTCTATGTTCCATGAGTCTTAGGTGTAGAGGTTGTATCCAAGATATGCCACTTAGACTTGGGCAATTCACAGAGAATCTCTGTGGGTGACCAGTGGTGTGACTCTGCAGTAATCTCTGTCTGTTGAAAAAGAAGCTATTTTGATGGGTAGTGACTGGGATACTTGTCGGTAACTTTAAGGATCCATATTTTGCGCATAGTAAGAAATTACATTTGCCTAGGGATATGAGAGCCTTGGGTTTTCTCTAAGATCTACGGCTTCTACTGCTATGTATACTTGGTTAGGTTTACAGTACAAGACATGAGTTTCTTCCCATTGAGTGGGCTTTAAGTCCAATTAGGTAGCTGTTGATTACCCCCAAGATAAAAGTGCCACTACTGCACCAATGCCGTTTGCATTGCTGGTCACTGGTGTGGTTTTTAGGCCTTGAAGCTGGGGTTGGACCATCAATCGATGGTCTCCCTTACCAGCTTGCCTAGTGCTATGAGAGCTAGCCTTCAGGGGAGGTGGCTTCTGGGTCAGTTCCAGCTCTATTGCTTCAAATTCTCTGTCCAAACTATGTCCTGTCTTCAGCAAGAGGGTCTTACCATCAAGTTCTGGGAGGCAATCAAGGACTGTGGCAATAACCTGTGTAATTTGGGGAATCTCACTACCCTAGCCAACAACTCAAGGGAAGGGTTCTCCTCTCTGGCACTGTTTGTTGTTATGTAGTCTTCAGCTATACTCACGGACTCATGTAGGGATATTGTATGTGAAATTTTTCAGTAGGCTTTTGGACTAAAATGATTCCCTTGGTTTTTTTATAATAGCTAGGCACTATTTATGTCTCTTCTTTCTCTCCCTGCCTTATTCTCCTGCCCTTCCCATTTAAGGTGTCCCCATTGTCCCCATTTCTCCCTTGATAATTTCTGTCTGCTATGATCCCACCTCTTTTGAGCTCCTTCTTCCCCTTTATTCCCATCATTCTTTGTATGGCCCTCCTCCCCCTCCCCTTTAACTACCCCCTTTTTACACATTTCTCCCTTAGTAATGCCTGTCTCCTACTATTCTTTAAATTGGAAAAATTAATAACTACTTATAGAATGAATGGGTAAACACAACACGTGCCCCCTTCATCTAACCCCATCTCTTCTTTCAGGGTCCCACCCACTTCTCATCACCAGCTGTAGTAGCAAGTTGTTCCTAGTAGAAAGCAGAGAATCAGATGCCCTGTCCATCCTTGACCGAGTGGCCAACACCTCTGAAGTCCTTCCTGGAACAGTGCTTGAAGCACAGTGGTGAGGCTTGGGCTTTTACTGCATTTTTCTGTAATATTTTCCATTTAAAAGCAATCTCTCTTTATACCGGCTCTCTACATTTGCATGTTATAAAAGCTGACATCCCTGGGCTCTGTAGTGATGGATTTTGACATACATATAGAAAATTCTTCTTTAAACATGAATAAAAGTTGGCAAAAGATTGCTTTCCTGCACTACTTTGAAGACGCCACTAATGCTGAGTGGGATGCACAATATAAATTATTCAGGTCATAAATCTAAAGATATTAGTTCATCATGATCAATAACCTCTAAGTGAATTGGTGTATGGGATTCAATCTTGGTAATATAATTAGTTTTTAAATATTCAAATTAAAGGAGACTAAGATCTTCATAAAATACAGAGTCTCCTAATTTATAAGAGAGCATCGCATTCTGGTCTTTATCATAATAAATCCAAATTATCTTCTTTTTCCTCTTAGATAAAAGTTCCTATAATTTTTTTTCACTAAATCATACTCACTAAAGCCTTGGTTGTTGAAAAATGTTCAATGAATGATGAGAAATCAGCTAAGGCCATTTACTGGTGAACTAAGTTGTGTCAGCATATAAAAAATGAATTGAGTCATAAGTGTCAGTGTTGAAAACTGTCCCCTCTAAACCACAAAGAACTTAACTCAAACTGATGAATGTGCTTTCTAATTAAAAACTCCAGATTATCATTCTTATCCTACATCCAGCAGAAGTCCTGTCATTTCCCTAAATTTTGTGTCTTGCTTGTCCAATAGAAGCTGTGTCATTTCCTTAAATTTTGTGTCCTGCTTTAGCAAAGATAATACTTTGTCTCCTTATTTTCAATTTCTTTGCCCAGAGAAGTGACATTCACCTGGATCATTGAAATTATGCTGGACAAATCCTTGCTTTAATACAGTTGCTCAACCTCCACACTAGTGACATTTGGATGGGACAGTTCTTTGGTGTGAGGACTATCCTGTGTATTGAAAGAGGTTTAGACTCATCTCTGATCTCTACTCATTAGACACTGGCTGCACCTCCCCAGTTGCCTCCCATTAGGGATAAGGAGGGAAATAGTATTGCCCCATTGAGAACCACCGTTTGTTTGTTTATGGTTTGTTTTTATTATACTGAGGCTTGAACTAGAGCCTCTTGCATGCTAGGAAAATGTTCTACCACTAAGCTATATCTCTAGCATTCTTTATTTTTTATTTATTTATTTGTTTTTTGGTCTTTTGAGACGGGGGTCTCCCTGTAGCCCTAGCTGACGTGGAACTCGCTATGTAGACCAGGCTGGCCTCAAATTCACAGAGATCTGCCTGCCTCTGCCTCCCAAGTGCTGGGATTAAAGGCGTGTGCCACCACACCTAGCTGCATTCTTTATTTTTATTTTCACAGGTTCTCACTAAGTTGCCCAGGCTGACCTTGAACTTGCACTCCTCCTGCCTCAGCCTCTTGAGTAGCAAGAATTATAGGCCTGTGTCATCAGGCTTAACTGAGAACCATTGCTTCAATGTATGTTTTTTCCAAATAAAAAGGCATTATTAAGTCATTATTTTTGTTTTCTTTTTTGTTATTAGTAATTCTAGCAACCATTTAGTAAACATGCTATCTGTCAATAGAGTATTTCTCATTAAGCAATGATCTCGTTTAATCCTCATGAAAGATGAGGGAAATAGTATTTCATGCCCATTTTATGGAAAAGGACACTGAGGATTGAAAAAGTTAATAATTTATAAAGATACAATTGAAGGACAATACCAAGTCCATTGGATACTAGAGTCATTCTATGGCTCAAAATATACAGTCAGAACTCCCAAGTTCATGTCTGGACAATATTGCTCACATCCTTGGAAAATAATATGACCTTCCTGAGCCATAATTTCCTTATACTTAAAGTGATAGCAGTTATGAGTTACATCTAACAAGGTTCAGAATATTTAATTACATATATGTAAGTGTGTCCAGCTATGGAGCTATAAGGTGCTTTTATTATCATATAAACAAAAAAAACTTAATTTTATGATTTTTTAAAAAGATTTATTTTTATATTTAATTATGTGTGTGTATGTGTGTCTGTGTGGAAGTATATGCACGTGTAAGTGTAGGTACTTGAAGATGCTAGAAGATGGTGTCAGATTCCCTGGAACTGGAGTTATAGGCAGCTATAAGCCACCTGGCATGGGTGCTGGGAATTGAACTTGGATCCTCTGCAAGAGCAGCATGCTCTCTTAACTACAGAGCCATTTCTCCAAGCTTCTGATACATTTTCATATCAGCAATGTAGCTAGACAAAAGAAAACAAATCAGATAATATTTACAAAGAACTGAAAATAACTGTGTCCTGTATGGTAAAATCTTAACTTCCTGCTGTACAGGATTGATAAACAAGAAAACCTCTTTACTCAGTCCACAGAATAGTTAATAACATTTAACATCCACTCATATCTCTTTGAATTCTTTTCTTTTTTACTATTTTTTTAATGTGTATAAGTGTATTGTCTACATATATGTAAGTGCACCTGTGTTATGTAATGCCCGTGGAGATCAGAAGAGAACTTTGAATTCTCCTGGAACTGGAGTTATGGACGGTTGTTAGCCGTTATGCGGAAGCTGGGAATTAAACCCAGGTCCTCTGCAAGAGCAGTCAGTGATCTTAACCACTAAGCCATCTCTCCAGCCCTTGAATTCTTCTTCTTATAACACAGATTCAGCATGGTTTTTGTTGTTGTTGTTGTTGTTTAACTCCTGGGACATAGATTTCTAACCATTTACTATCATATCTACTTCTTTCAGTGACTTTTTTTTTTAACAAAAGTATAATTTTAAGTGCTTCCCTAGTCTACCCTAATTAAACATATTGGTGACAGAGAAGAATTCACTTCACCTTTTTGGGCATTGAGTACAGCAATGTGTGTGTGGTTTTCCCTTAAAACAGATGAAATATTTGTAAAAGAAAATTTTAAATAAAAGAAAAGTCTCAGGGCTGGAGAGATGGCTCAGCAGTTAAGAGCACTGACTGCTCTAGCAGATGACCCAGGATCTGTTCTCAGTATCCACATGGCGGCTAACAACTGTCTGTAACTCTAGTTCCAGGGAATTTGCCGCCCTCTTCTGACCTCCACCGGCACTGCATGACATGGGTGCACTTACACACATGCAGGCAATACACTCATATGCATAAATTAAAATAAAAATAATAAAATACTTTAAAAATAAAAGAAAATTCTCATCAGTTTTATAAACCTGTGGTTTGAATGTCCCTAAGGCTCAGAGACAGACTCAGAGAGCTGACCTTGACATTCTAACACTTCTTCCACCTGCAAGGTGCTTCTCCCATAATTCCCATGCAGCATTATGGCAGCAAATCCTCAAGATTCCTTTGGGAATGAAGACTTGAGTTCTCTAAATACATCAGAGGTCCCTTCTCTGGTTCAGTTCTATAATGGAGCATCCACATGCTTGCTCCACAGGGAATAGCAGCTGTCTGCCCAGGCTCTAGAACCAGTGTTTGGCACTTGACAAGCGTGCTCGAATTATTCTGAATTTTAATCTGCCAAATGAAAACTGAGATTTTAGTTATTCACTCGGCCTCTCTAATCCTCAATTTACACATCTATAAAGTAGGATAATATTAGTTCCTACTTGTAGGGTTACTACAGATACCACTTTAAATACTACAGTTAAATGTCAGCACTGTGCCTAGCAAGCACTCAGTGTTTTGAACTAGTTAGTTATTGTTTCTGCCTGGAATCATGCCCTCCTCCTCTTCTCGATTTGGCTAGCTGTCTTTCTTCTTTCAGGTCTCAACCTGGTATGAATTTTTCTGGAAAGATGTCTCTGACCTCAAGTATGAATGATACACTCTTCAGCATTTCATAACAACTTAGACATCACTCTAGAAAGACTTTGAAAGATTTTTGTAGGCCTAAGGCATTTTGATTTTGAAAAGCCCCACCAGTATCCTTATAAGCTATATTATAATGCACTATATTCCACATGAAATAAAATGCAATATAACCTACATTAGTTGAAGTGTAGTTGACAGAATCAAATAATAGTATTTTCTATAACATTCAGTAAACAACAATTAATTTCAATTTTTCAGTACTCTTCACATATTGGGGGCCAACATTTTTTTAAATTTTTCAATATTGTTCTAGACTTTACAAAGCTCATAGACACTGGCACAATTCCTAATGGATAAAACTGAATAAGTTATCCTGGGGCTTTCCACTCTACTGACAGATATGTTTACAGAAGACTCCAACCCCTAGTCAATCTTTAACCTGATTAATCTGCCTACCCATTGTTTCAGGTGCTCTGAGACAGGGTTGTTGTTTTTTTAATTCCTCCAGATTTGGATAAATGAAGATCTGATCAGTCCTTTGATGTTGAGGTTGGGGGGGCAGGTAGAGAGCCCATTGATTCACCCAACCTTGATGGTGCTGCATCAGCGCATTTATTTGGACTCCATCAAGTCCTCCACATTTATCCCATGTCTCCCTAACCACACAAAGACTACTGGGACAAGTCCCTTTGTGCTGGGACTTTTGCAACAGTGAAATTATTTGAGGAAACCATGCAAGAAGGTTCCTCTGATTCACATTTACAATGGCCTTGGTTACTAGCATAAAGCTTGGACGAACAACTTATCATAAAGCAGGTGACATATGGCTTGCATGTGAAGTATATTAGCGGCTTCATTTATCACGTCCCACCTGGCATTTATAGGGAGATTAGGACAGTCCCCTTCTCAGTGTAAATACACTTTACAGAAGCTTTCATCCAGTCTGCTAAACCAGCTGTTCCCTCAGGAATAGGGTCCTGTATAATCTACATCATATGTAGCTAGCTGTGGTTGCTCAGCAGGGAGTTGTGAGCTCTGTATTAACCCAAAGATGCCCTTTTTTTTTTTTGGCCTTTTTGAGACAGCGTCTCCCTGTAGCCCCAGCTGGCCTGGAACTCACTATGTAGACCAGGCTGGCCTTGAACTCACAGAGGTCTGCCTGCCTCTGCCTCCTGAGTCCTGGGATTAAAGGTACGCAGTCAAAACTGATCCTAAATTAGTCATCTCAAAATCCATTTGAAAGCCAGGTGTGGTACCACACACCTTTAATCTCAGCAATCTGGAGGCTGAGGCAGGCCTTGAACTCACAGAATTCAAGGCCAGCCTGGTCCACATAACAAGTTCCAGGCCAAGCAGAGCTACATAGTAAGACCCTGTCTTTTAAAAAAACAAAACAAAACAAAGAAAACCCACTTGATTGAAGGTTCTTCAGGAAGCTGATGACACTGGTTCATAAACGAGACAATTGCTTGTATTCGCCATCCCCTGCCTCTGCCCTGACACTCCCACCACCACCACTGAAGCATGCCCAGCTTAAGTAGTTTCTTGGTTTTGTCTTTCCCTCATGTGGTCTGCCTTCTTGATGACCAGGGGTCTTAAAGTACTTTCGTTGTCTCAGCCTAATCTTCCCCTTTGTGAGTGGCTTTGAAGCTGGTGGTTTAAGTGCAAACTGGCCAAAGTCTGCTCCTAGTCTATCATGAACACTCAGCCAATACTTACTTTTACTTTCATTTTAGCCATTACAGATAGCTATAATCAAGGGACTGCATTGTTTAGTAAGTCTAGTATTACTTTGCAGTTCCTCACATACCTTTGGGTGTCAGCTCTATCTGCAACTCCAAATTCCATTTGGCAACTTTTACTATCGGTTATTGGTCACAATACAGCTGTAATATTATATCCTGAGTGACGGTGTCACACCATAAGTGACTAGTGTCACTCCACAGTGACCACCCTTTCTCTTCCCAAACCACATTTCCATAAGCCATCCTGTACTAGAAATCTTTGGTTTTGTGACACGAAAGAGTAGGTTTCTGTCCTGACACCAAATAGATATAGTATCTTTTCCAACACTTCAATGTGACTAACTCCTGAGTTAGCCTTAGACTTCACAGGTTAGATTCATTCCCCAAGCCCCTGCACCCAACACACATTTTAGAAGCTAGTCACAGTGGAGTACCTAAGCTACCTCCTTTCTACAACACAACAGGCTCAGGGGTTCACAGCCCCCTCCCCTTTGACTCAGCAACTTACTAGAATGACTCACAAAACTCAGAAAGTACTTCACCGTTAATGGTATTTTCATATAAAAGCAAGAGCTAGAAGCAACCAGATGGGAGTGTGGTGGGGGAGGAAGGGCACTGAGCTGCCAGGCCTGCAGCGTATATTCCCCACCATCCCACGCCTCGCCTCCTAGCACTTAAATGTGTCCACCAACCCCGTACTTGCGAGCTTTCTATGGAGCTTTCACTAGACACAGTCATGGCCACTGGCGATTTACTCAGCTTCTGACGCTCTTCCCTCCCTGAGACTGGGGAGTGGAGCTGAAAGTTCCAAGTTTCTAATGGAGACACAGTCCTGAAGCTGCCAGCTCCCATCCTGAAGCTATCTATGTCCTGCCAAGAGTCACTTCATTAGAACAAAAATCCTCCTGTCAACTCTACTGCTCAGGAAATTTTAAGGGTTTTAGGAAATCTGTATCAGGAACTAGGGACAAGAGTTAAGTAAATATCTTTTTTGTTATACCACAATCACTTAATAAATTACTGTATTTCTTAAGGATGCTTTTGGATTCAAGTAAGAGGTTTCCTGATAGTGGCTTTAAAGAGAAGATTTTAGGTTGGGCATGGTGGTTTTAGTCCCAGTACTCGAGAAGCAGAGGCAGGTAGATCTGTGAGATCAAGGCTAGCTTGTATACATAGCAAATTCCAGGCCAGCTGGGGCCACAGGAAGACCCTATCTCAAAAAAAAAAAAAAAAAAAAAAAAAAGGAGGGGGGAGTAGGGGCTGGAGAGATGGCTCAGTGGTTAAGAACACTGACTTTTCTTGCAGAGGACCCAGGTTCAGTTCCCAGCACCCACATAGTGGCTAACAACAATCCATAACTCCAGACCCAGGGGATCCAATACCTTCTTCTGACCACCATGGGCATTTCAGGACACTGATACACTTATACACAGCAGGCAATACACTCATACACATTCCACCATGTGGGTGCTGGGAACCGAACCCAGGACCTCTGCAAGAGCAATCAGTGCTCTCCAACCCCTAAAAATAAAATTTTTTCTAAGATTTTATTTTTTTCACAAACAGCAAGTTGGAGCTAGACTTTTGCTAGTGTTAGTTCAGAAGCTCAGCCAAAGCAAAGCTCTGGGGCAGGCTGTGAGTCTCTTAGGCTCTTTGCACAATGAGTCTCAGCAGTTCCAACACTAGGTCCTTAGCCAGCCAGACAATAACTGGAATAGGAGCAGGAAGTTTCACTTTCTTTCTCACTCTCAAAGGGGAACATGGCCTGATGTAACGGCAGACACTCTTAATCCCAGCATTTGGGAATCAGAGGCAGATGGATCTCTAAGAGTTTGAGGCCAGCCTCAACAGCTTCAAACAGGGTGAGATCTAGGCCAGCCAGGGCTGCATAGCAAGGCTCTGTTTCAAAAAAATAAAATAAGTAAATAATATAAAACAGGAGGAACAAATTTGCAGAACCCCCATAGTCACTCATTCATTAGTTTAGTCATTGAATAAACTTATTTTATGGTTAATATATGCTATACACTTTTCTTAATACATGAGGCATATTAGTGAACAAAACGGACAAAGATTCCTGCTCTCATGAGGTAAACATTCCAGCAGGTGTGCGGAGGCAACAGATAAATGGCATAATAAATCACTTAATTACATGCTGTACTAAAAATTGATAAGTTTTGTGGAGAAGAGAAAAAAGTCATGCTTACAAGAATATGGCAGTAGAAACAGGATGTAAATTTAAATACAGCCACCAGGGAAGTCACCAGAAGGAAATACTTGAGCCAAGTCTTAAAGGAGTAAGGGAGTTAAATGAGGGAATGCATTCCAGACAGAGAGGACAGCCAGGGCTAAGGGAAACAGCTTTAGATGTTCAAAGCCCAGCTGGAAGCCAGGGCAGCCAAGCACAGGAGCCAGGCAGGTAGCTGAATAGGTTCTGATGTGAGCTGGAGGGTGCTCAGACAGGGATTGAAGTTACCTGATGATTTGGGATTATATAATCAGGGACTTCCCCTTCTGTGGTACTTTCCCAGAATGAGACTACATGCTCACCATCCTTGAGAGCAGAGGCGCTCTTGACAGCTGAACAAAAGCAGGATATGTTAGTAAAGAAAGGCATGGAGGCACAGAAACAGGGGTCTCAAAACACTGCAAGTCAGTGATGGGGAGTCTGACTCCAAAATTGGTTGTGTGGATGAAACTCTATCAACATCACAAAGTAACTTTGAAAATGCTGTAATAATTGAGCCTCTTTAAAACCGTTTTTTTCTTTTTATTAATTTTTAGTTAGCATAGAAAAACATGAATTTCATTATCAGATTTTCTTTTTTCTTCTTGTTTTTGCTTTTTTATGTGAGAATTTTATCCACACATATCATGTGTTTTGATCAAGTCCACCCCCATTCCCGCTCTCCACTTTCTCCGCTATCCTCACACCATTCTCTCCCAGTTTCATGTGTTCTTTATTGTTTTGTAAACCCACTGAGTCTACACAGTGCTGCCAGGATGCGTGCCTGGGTGTAGGGCCATCTGCTGGAGCATGGGTAGCCTCTCAGGGGCTGCATCCTTGAAGAAAGCAGACTCCTCCTTTCCAAGCAGCCATCTATTGCCAGTAGCTCCTCAGCTAGGGCAACCACTGTGCCCCTCTTTGCTGGCATTTTGCTGGCTTGATATTTTGCAGGTCTTGTGCATGCTGTCACACTGCTATGAGTTCATATGTGCAATTACCCTGCTGTATCTAGAGAACATTGTTTTGTTGTAGTCATCCACTGCCTGACTCGTACAATATTTCCACCCCCTCTTCTTCCATGATCCCTGAACTTGGGAAGGAGTGAGTGTGATATAGATGTCCCATTTAGGTTGAGAACTCCACAGCAAGCCAGTACGCAGCAACCCTCCATTGGTTTCTGCTTCAAGCTCTTGTCCTGAGCCCCTGCCTTGGCTTTCCTTGATGATGAACCATAACCTGCAAGATGAAATAAACCTTTTCCAGCCAACCATGGTGGCACTTGTCTTTAATATCAGCACTTGGGAGGCAGAGGCAGGTGGATCTCTGTGGGCTTGAGGCCAGTGAGCTGGTCTACACAGTGAGTTCCAGGCCACCTGTGGCTACAGAAAGACCATGTCTCAAAAAGGCCAAATTTATTATTATTATTGTTGTTGTTGTTGCTGTTGTTGTTGTTGTTGTTGTTGTTAGCCCTTTCCTTCTCCAAGTTCTTTTCAGTTGTGATGCTTTAGCACAGCAACAGAAAGCACACTAGGGCAAGGAGTAACTCCACTTAAACTCTTCCTATATATGCATATATTTTAGGAGTTGGTTTCCATTTGGTTTTTCCAAAGGTCTTTGGTTATTTATTCCTCCCCACACTCCTTCCTCTACCCTGCCCTCCCATTCCCACGCCCCACTCAGTCCTTGCTCCATTATCTCCCATTCCTTCTTTATGCGACCTACATTCTATCTCCTTCCCTTGAAAGTTGTCATCCCTCTCCCCGCACCATCATGGCCCCTTAATAGTTTTCCCTCTTCTATGGATACTCCAATTTAAATATACATAGCTAAAGACTCAAGGCCAGCATCCACATATGAGAGAGAACATGTAACACTTGTCTATCTTTGTCTGGGTTGCCTTACTCAGAATGATTATTTCTAGTTCTATCCATTCACCTGCAAATTTCACAATTTCATTTTTAACTGCCAAATAATATCCAATGTGTAAATATGCCATATTTTCATTGCCCATTCATTGATAGACATCTGGACTATTTCCATTTTCTGGCTGTGAATAAAACAGCAATGAACACAGATGAGCTAGTATCTCTGTAGTAGGCTATAGAGTCCTCAGGTATATTCCTGCGAGGTATGGCTGGATCATATAGATTTATTTCTAGCTTTTTAAGGACCTGCCATACTGATTTCCATAGTGCCTCACCAGTTTACACTCCTGCCAAAAATCATTACCAGATTTCCATATGTACATTTGTCACCTGAGTTCTCTTAGGGCCCCTTGTTCCTGGTGCTATTAGACAAACCACATAACACATCTTTATCTAAATTTTTCATAGTTTATATCCTGGGTAGAGGAAATAGAGTAACTTACAAAGGTGAACACCCAGCGCCCAACAAAGATGAACACCAGTGCCCATTCTGCTCTGTGGCTCAGCAGCCCACCATTGCAGATCACTTCAGCGCCCCACCCACAGTCTCCAATAGCTTTTACCCATGCCTCGTGGGCCTGCCGTCTCACCCCAGGTCGGTAAATGCCCTCTCTCGAGTCCACACGAGTGAGATGCCAGGGCCATTTTTTTCTGTGCTGCTGCTGCCGCCGCCAAAATAGCGCCAACACTCCTCCTTTCCTTCCAATCTTTCCCCACACTAGGCTCCACCCTTCTTCCCAGGGTGCCCTGCTCTCACCCATGGCTCTTCAGAGGAAGTCTGGGAGGAATAAATTATTTTCAGACTACAATATTAAAACAACATTTAAAACTTCACAAAAAAATTCAGTAGCCACCACTAAAACAAACACAGAAATGGATTTTCCTCTCTTTTCCTGATTATCTGGGTAGTTTTGCCTCTTGTCTTAATCCTTAATGTCCTGGTTTGTCAGTAGAGATCTGAGATTTGCTGGTACCACAAAGGGTACTTCTGTAAGTTGACTTCTGTAAACTGACCTAGAGCCGTACTAAACTCTGCCGCAATATCTATCCTGTCTTAACAATTTTGTCCCTCAATATCCTCATTTGGCAAATAGGATTGATAACAGTAGCAGCACCTAATTCTTGAAGAAGACTGTGGTAATATATCAAAACCAATGAAAATAGCAGTAGCTCCATGGTGTGGACTTATTCATTAACCATATATAATAAAGGAAGTTTCCATGCCATCTAAAGATGTGTCAGTTTGCCCTGGCCTCTGAAGCAAAACTTCTATCTATATGCATAAAAGCATCAGTTCCCTGAACCCTGACTTATGGGGAATCGGTGGGCCCCACCTTCCAGCAGTACTGTGGGGAATCGGTGGGCCCTGCTTTCCAGCAGCACTCTATAGATGAATTACCCTGCAGCTCTCATAACTCTGGGGACATGCTCACCACATTTTTTAAGATGATGGGGATTGATTTTTATCTTTAATTTTTGCTTACAAATAATTCATCTGTTATGAGAAAAATAACAAGCTCCAAAGGGAAAATGCAAACACCAGTCTGCTCCCATTCTGCCCTAAGTCAAAGGAGAAGAATTATCTGCCATCAGTGAGCTTAATGAGAAACAACCTATGGGTCATAATTTCAAGTTAGACTCTTTTATTAACTCACGCTAATTGTACATATTAGTGGGGTTCGTGGTGCCATTTCCATACATACGTACAGTGTATGGTAATCAAATCCAGCCTCCTATTCTCCACACTCTCCACCATATGTATACTTTTCCAGTCTCTAATAATCACTATTCAGCTCTGTCTCAACTTCCACATGTAAGAAAAAACATGTCTGGCTTATTCTGCTTAATAGAATGCCCTTTCCATTTCCATCCATTTTTTTACAAATAACACGATTTCATCCCTCTTTATGGTTTGAAAAAAACTCCATTGTGCACATCTGCCACATTTTCTTCATCCATTCATCTGTTGATAGACACCTTTCCTGATTCCTTACCTTAACTGTTAAGAATGGTGCTACAATAAACACAGGTACCCAGTACCACTTTTGCAGGCTGATTTCATTTCCTTTGGATCTACACCCAGAAGTGGGATTGCTGGTGTGATGATTCATCTTTATTGCCAGCTTGCCTGAATTTAAAATCACCTAGGAGACCCAGTTCTTGGCAAACCTATGAGGGGGTTTCCAGAGATATTTAACTGAGGGAGGATCTTCCCTGAATGCAGACGGTACCCTACCCTGGGCTGAGGTCCAGGACAAAATGAAAAAGGAAAAAAGGAGATATCATGAACTGCGGCATTCATCTCTCTGCTTCCTGGCTGTGCATGCACTGTGATCAGCCACCCCATGTTCTCACCATCATGTCTCACCACAATGATGGACTGTACCCTCAAAATATGAGCCAAAATAAACCCTTCCTTAAGTTACATTTGTTCAAATTTGATCACAGCAATGAGAAAAGTAACTAATAGAGCTAGATCATACGGTTGCTCCATTTTACTATTTTTAGGAAGCTCCCATAGTGATCTCTATAATGGCTGAACTAATTTATGCTCCCACAAACAGCACAGAAGAGTTCCTTTATCTCTACATCCTCACCCACATTTGGAGGGGAGGATGAGATAGGGTAGGTGTCCCAATGCACACCAAGTTGTCCTAGAACGCACTACATAAACCAGCCTAACAGTTAATGTGTAATCCTCCTGCCTCAATCTCCCCAAATGCTCTTATTACAAGTGTGAACACTACTAAAAATAATGATCACTCTGTTATGACATGGTATCTTTCTAGTTTTGACTTTTATGTCTGATTTAAAAATGTCCAGTATCATTAGGCATCAAATCAGACTCATGCTAGAGCTCTGGCCTTGCCCACTGTGACATTCCTCTACATCAACTAAAACTAAGGGAAAAAAAAAAAAAAAGAAACAGACAACAACAAAAATCAAAGGTATGGGGGCAGGGTTGTTAGGTCTTCCAAGTTGGAAGGCTGGGGCAGTTGGCTTTAGATGTAGCTGAACTGGCTTAAATCTTGCTGTTCATTCTGTCCGCAAGCTCTGCTCCTCTCTGTTGCACTGACTTCATTCAATAGTAACAAGAAAAAATATGTTGAGAAGCTCAAAGTAATAAGTACTACAGTAGCTAACACCCTGAATCATAATAAACAATTGACTTACAAACATACATTCCACCCTACACATTGCCACCTCTGCCACAAAGCCGTCTCTGATGGCCTCAACCCCTGGTGATCACTCCTTTATCAAACACTGAAGTGCTTTATTTCTGTGTGCTTATTTTTGCAAAATGGCATGTGTGGCTTCATAGTATTAACCTTACACATATAAAAATATGGGCATGAGCTAGATATGGTTGTGTACACCCACAGCCAGGTATTTAGAAGCTGAAGCAGGAGAATCATTGAGCCCATGAGCTTGAGATCAGCCTGGGAAACATAGGAATCCTCATCTGAAAAAAGAAAAAGATCCAAACTATAAAAATATGGACATTTTATATCTTAAAATCAACTGTTTATTACAGTCACATTATTTTTTCTTATCATAAAAGTTGTACATATGATGGTTAACTTTAATTGTCAACTTGACACAACTCATGATCTCCTAGGAAGAGAGTCTCAGTGAGAGATTGTCTACATTAGGTTGGTCTGTGGACATGTCTATAGAGGATTATCTTAATAAGGTAGCTGGTATGGAAAGACCCAACCCACTGTGGGCAGCACCATTCCCTAAGCAGGGGCTCCTGAACTATGTAATAATGGAGAAATCAAGCTGAGTTAATCAAGCAAGCACATTTATATTCATTTCTCTCTGCTCTTGACTGTGGATGTGATGTCCTATTTGACGCTGATGTCTGTTTGATGTTCTGTTGAAGCTATTTGAAGTTCCTGCCTTGACTACCCATAGTAATGAACTATAACCTGGAATTGTAAGTAGAAATAAACAACTTTCCCCCGTAAATTGCTTTTTCATCTGGGTAGTTTATTACAGCAACACAAATGCACATATATTGGGTTCTGCATGAATATGCATCACTGTGGTGCTTTCCAACCTCCTCTGCCTGTTGCCCAAATGATGTGAAAGGTTTTTGCTTCAAGCATAACTACACAAGGACAGAGAAAAGAAAAAGTACCAAAACCCTGGAAACCAGTCAATTAATGGGAGCTGACTTAGCAAAGCCACAGAACAGCTTTGAGAAGAGCCCACAGGCAGACCTGGGCGGTAAACCTCAGGGTAAAACCCCGAGAAAGACTCATCATTGAGATATCTCAGACAATTCTGCAAGTGAGAATACAGAGGAGTTGAAAACAGAAGGCCTCGTTGAGTGTCCAATACAAAGTAGTTTGTCCCTAAGGCCAAACTTTACTACCCAATGTTGTAACAAAGTAGCTGTTTTTCTTCAAACCAGCAAGACTCTAAGTTTCTTCCTTGAGAAAGAAACCTAGATGTTTCCCTGAGAGGAACAAGGACACCAGGCCCAGCTGAGACTAGAGAGTGGTCAGTACATTCTAATCTATGAAACTCTTAACAGCAATAATGATTTTGATATTATAGCTCTCAATTATCAACATTAGACCCCAGACACTGGGCTAAGCATTTTGCATAGATTTATCACACATCTAATCCTCAAATAAATCCATTGAAATAAGTAGTATTTTCTTGCCACTCAAAAAGGCAAGAAAATCAAGTTTCACATGTGTAACTGGCCAAAGAACTCACAGCTAATGAGTTTGGACCTGAACCACTGAATTAGATGATCCTCACTAATCTTAATTTGCTAATTTATACATTAAATAAATATATACTATATGTCCAAAACCTCTTTATTAAAGATGAATATAGGGGCTGGAGAGATGGCTCAGCAGTTAAGAGTACTGGCTGCTCTCACAGAGGACCCAGGTTTAGTTCCCAGCACCCACATAGCAGCTAAAAACTATAATTCCAGTTTCAGGTGATCCAATACCCTCTTCTAGCTTCTGCAGGCATTGCACACTCAGGTTCATTTACATACAGGCAGGGTAAAACATACATATAAAATAAAAATAAATAAAAATGTTTTTAAAGATGAATATATGAGCTCTACCCTCAAGAAATTCTTGGTGTAAAGAGGCAGAAATTTACTAAACAAATGACAATGATATATCAAGTAGATCAGATCTTTTATCTCCAACCCCCACTCCAGTGGTAGGTACTGAACTCAGGGCCTCATGTATGTTAAACATACTTTACTGCTGATCTACATACCCAGCTGTGAGGTCCAAGTTCCAATTCCAGGAAAGGAGGAGGCTTGTGGGAGGCCTGGAGATTGAAGAGATTGAGAGGAGCCCCAGGCAGATCAGACAGACACCCTCTATTCCCCAGCACACAGGCCATGAGGGACGCAACTGTTGGCAGGCACCCAGGCACAGGTCAGCACACATGGGCCACACACAGACCAGCATTCAGGCCACATGGAAGTAGGCACATAGACCTACAGGCAAACACACACAGGCAGGCTAGCAAAGGTGGAGGGCTCCGGCCTCTGACTTCAAGGCCATATTTATACAGAATCACACAGAAGTGGTACTTTATCCAAAATAGTTATATAACAGATTACATCATTGTTCACTTTTGGGGTTCCCAGACATCTAGTGTCAGCCACTTTGTGCTGACTCATAATCCTCTCGATGGTTGTTAGTCATCTTGGCCCATGACAGATAACACATATCAGCACCATGCTATCTAAATATAAATTGGTTCTTACAGTCTTTTGTTTCCTACACCAGCCCTGAAAAAGTAGATCTTTAAATTGAGATGCTATTCTTTCTTTCAGCTAGTGATCTAATCCCATTTTGTGGACCTCCATGGAAAGTAAATACAGGAATCTGAAACCTTGGGTAGATTCCCAAGATTTTCTTTTGAGTATCCTTAGTACAAAGTCCCTTGATTGCTGTTAGTGTGAGTTTTCCATTCCCCTGAACAATGTAAATGTCATTCAAAGTCAGTGCTCCTCAGTTCCTGGCTTGAAGCTACCTCAGACTAAACAGAAGACAGTGGGGAAGGAGCAAGGTCATCTGCTCTCCTTTCTTCCATGCCTCATGCCTCTCCTACACTGGTTTTTCTAGAGCTGGAGCCAGGCAAGACACAGATGAAGCATCAGGTTTCTTACCTATCAGTATTCTTGTGAGCACTTATACTCGCTAGCCTTAGGCACTGACTGCTCCCATGGGGCGTGCCGTAGAGGGATCCTCAGAGGTAGTCCACCCAAGTCTTCTGAATAGCTTCTTTGACATGGACTTCCGGCTTCAGAATTCTTTCCCTTTACCAAACCATCCATCTTCACACCTTCACACCTGAATCACAGCTCCTTTTCTTTTGGCTTGCTGCATTTGGGTCCCATATCTGATCACCTCATAACTCTTGCCAGTTGTCATGAATTAATGTGCAGCTAATTTCCAGTGCTGATCTGCTGTCCTCTGCTCTGCCAGTGGGCAGGTGGCTCAGCTCCTACCTTTTGTCTTTGGTCTTCTTGAGCACAGAACCAATGACTATCCTTTTGCCACTCAATCCCCATAAAACTTCAGGTTTTGTCTTAAATGCCCCTCTCAACATTTCCTTGCTTGACTTGAAGACAGAGAGAAGTCCCTCCCTCCATTCCATCCTTGTGGATAGGGGAAGACAAACACACAGCACAGGTCGTCTGTACGCTGAGTAGATAGGAAACATCCTTCCCTCTCTGATTCTTCCAGTCTTTATCCCTCAAGTAGATCATGAGCTCACAAAACCAGGCTCTCACCCTCCTTTGCAATCCTGGCACTTGTGGTCTACATCTGCCTCTGAAATGTGGTAGCACTTGGTTCCTGGTTTCTCTATTTCAAACATTTTACTCTTAGTAACAATTGATGCATGAAAAGAATGAGTTCAGTTTTGACAAAATAATGAAGCATCTTGTGAAGTGATATCATAGACGTCCTTTCCACATAGACAACGCCCCTTTCGTGGAGGAATTAAAAAAGGTATTTTAGAGAAAGTGATGTTTGAACTGCTTCCCAAGCGAGGTCTGTTCTATGCAAGAGGGGCAAGTACCTGCATAGCGCTCTCCATGAAGGTCACAGTGCGATGAAAACACATGGTGAGTGCTGGGCAATGGTGGAAGATGAACCTCAAAAGCTGCATTAGCATGTACCATGCTAAAGGGTTTGTCCTTGGGCTGGAGGTACAGCTCAGTGGAAGAGTACTTGCTAGTATGCACAAGGCCCTAGGTTTTGTTTCCAGCATCACAAAATAAAATTAATTTGGCTCAACAGGGAGTCACAAAGGAAGGAAGTTTAGTGAAAGAGAAGTCTTCCAGGTTCAGTTAACCTTGGAGGCCTGTGACTGGAGGGAAGAGGACCAGAAGGTGGAAAGCAGCTGCAATGTGGGCATTGGGAATGGAGGAACTCTCAAGTCTCCTGATTATTTGCATTTGATAATATCCATATTTTTGCTTCTGGAACATCATGTTTACAAAGACAACTCACATTTTGGCTAAGGTCATTTTTATTTTTAGAAATGTGTTGTTTGCAATACACACACACACACACACACACACACACACACACACCACAGAGTAAGCCCAGCTTAATAATTTCAATACAGGACTGCATAGCCTCCTGAGACAAAACTCTAGGGTCTGGTTTCTGATTGTGCTCACACTTACGAAAACATCACTTGGGAATCATGTTCTAAATCAGAATAGGTGGGTAAGTTGGCCCCATAACAACAGCTTCCCCCCTAAAATTCATGTAATTGTTAACATCTGAGTTGAGCTCACTAACTCTTTGCTTGTGTGTCATTTTTTGATCAATTATTTAGACACAGTCCTATCTCTGGTGCTGGTTGTTCTTCCACAAAACTACTGTACAGGTAGACTTATATTATTTAATGGAAATATGTAAATTGCCATCTCCTGAAAAAAGCCTGAAAAGTTCTGAGAGAAAATATTAGTTAAACCCTATGGATCTGAGCACATGTCCAATCTGGTTCCTCTCAGAAAATCGCTGTCAGTATGATCCACATTCAGGGTCCGACTGGCTTGTTTCCTTACTCCTTGTTTCCTTGTTACTGCCTCACCCTTGTATTTCCTTAGCTGGATTCCCTATTTTGTATGATGTCAACCTTCGTTCACCCATTATGATAATCACATTCATGTTTTCAATGGGATCATGAGATTTTTCTTAATTAAACATGAAGCTCCAATGCTCAAATTGCACCAGACAACATGGAGATGTATTGTACAACCATTTCAAAATGTCTTTACTGTTCCCAGACATAAATGTAGACTGGCATTAATCACAAAGACATTGGCCACATGACCAAAATACCTGAAAGAAGGTTGCCAACTCTGTTACCATGCTATAAGCAATTCCCATGACTGGTTTTAGGTGCTATTCCCTAGGCCCCCACACCTCACAGCAATCCCTGAGGGCCAGTAAGTCACCTTATCAGCATCTACTGAGCCCCATGTCATGTTAGGCCTGGCACCCAGCAGGCCTTCAATAAAGTTAATTATCTTATTGAATTTCATTCAAGGACAGTTCAACCTATTAGAAATCCTGTCACAAATGTCTTGAAGCTCTTTTTTCGTTGTTTTGTTTTATTTTGTTTTGTTTTCTTACAATCAGCAATTGTTTTATTACTTCTACAATAAGAATTAAGTAAAGGCGCTGGGAGGGGTGGTGCACGCTTTTTGTCCCAGCACTCCAGGAGGCAGAGGCAAGCAGATCCCTGTGAATTCAGGCAAGTTCCAGGCCAGCTGGAGCTGGCTACAAGAAAAAAAAAAAAAAAAAAATAAAGAAAGGAAAAATCAATCCCCAGAAGAAGTGGGGCCTGGGGGGTTGAAAGGAGTTTTGGTTTTCTTTTCTCTGGCTCCGTCTTTACGTTGAAAAAAAAAACATTAAGTAAAGGAAGATCCATTCCCAGGAAGAAGTGGAGCCTGGGTGATTGAATGAGTTTGTGTCTTTCTTTACTCTGGCTCAGTCTTCAGTTGGGCAACTATACCTTTAACTTTAAATAGTGGAAGGGAAAGGAGAGGGAGATCAGAAACGTAGAGGCAGCTTTTCAGAGGCGGCTGCATGATGGTTGGTCTTGTCAACTGGACTGAGAGATGCCAGGAGCAATGAAGGTCTGAAGCATGCTTCCAGAGAGGCTTGACACATGGGACAGTAACTTGAGGGGTTAAGAATTCCCTTGACTGTGGGGGCAGCAATTTAATAGGATGAGGATAAGGTTGGATGAAATAAAAGTTGGGAGAAATCCAGACAGTGCCTGCAAGCTTCCTTCTTCTGAGCAAGTGCGTCTGTTGCTGCTGCCATCACCCACGGACATCAGACTCCATTTTCTTCAGTCTGTCATGTGGGCTCACACCAGCAGCTCTCCAGGGAGCTTCCAGGCCTGCAGCATCACACTGGTCTGCTGCAGCTTCAAGCTTTTTTGGATTGACCAACTACTGAGCGTGCTGTGTCCCCAGTGTGTAGAAGGCTATTATTGGACTCCCCTGTCTCCTATCATGTAAGCCAATCCAATTCAATATATCCATACATATATGGATATGTAGTCTACTGGTTCTGTTCCTGGAAAGAACTCTGACTAATACAGGCTAGAAATGTCACCATTGTCATAATAGGAAACATTTCTTGAGCCTACTAATTTGGGTGCAACCACAGGATCATCAGGATTACTTGTAAAGCCCCTGGTTTGGAGAGAACAACCTATATAGGGTGCAAAGAGTATCATTTCCAACTTTCTTGGACTGATCATTTTTAAAGTATCTAAGTAATCTTCCAATGACCCATTTCTACTTTAAAATCAGAGCACATTATTGCTCATTAACGTGTTTAAAATACTCATATTAATGTATACATTAGTTTTAGAGGAACTTTATAACATAGGGTATAAATTTAGTCTTCACACACATTTTACATAATTTCAGGTCCCCTTGTATAACCAGCCTTGTACTTATGACTATGTTATATGGGTCTCGGGTATGATTTTATAATTTTTATATTGCTGTAGAAGATTACACTTGCAGTTTTCACAAGTAATTGATCATGACTAGCATTTAATTGATATTAAGTTCTTGGTCAGCCTTTCATTTTAACAGCATCATTGTCACAAAGTAGAAAATGTTCTATTTTATGAAAGACATGGTTTCTAAGGACATAATGTAGCCAAATGAAGAGAGAACTATAAAATCCAGGAACACTACTTAAGCTGTTGGTCATAGTGATAACAGGAAACGTCTTAAGAAGAAGGCTGACTAACAGATTGTAAGATGGATAATCAGCAAAAGCTTTCTGGAGAAAATAGACTTCAAGCTGTTATTTGACAGGAAAGAGATAGAGCAAAGATGTGAAGACATTTTAGGTGGTAAGAGTGGTTGTCATAGTTTCGGCTGAACACTCAGTGCTCCTGGCCCAAGCCAGTTAAGTCTGCTCTACTTTAGCTGCTTGCACCAGGTACCAGAACATCTGGAGCATGAGAGCGAATGCCTCCATTTTTCTTTGTGATATAAAAATAGTTCTTATTGCCACGAGCCAGACACCATCCTGGGGTAGCATCTACAGACAGTTGAAACTAAGTTTTTATTCTCAAAAGGACCAGTCTAGTAGACAATGCAGCAGGGTAAATCTTAGGAAAGGTCATGGTGTACCAGGAGAAGGTACTAAATCTACATGTATGGGCACAAGAAATACACACACACACACACACACACACACACACACACATACACGTGAAGGGAGGCCGTATTGCTTCTCTCATGAAAAGGCAGCCTCAACCTATCCTTCTACTCGCCACATAGAAGGGGAGAGAGAGGGGAGTGTTCCTCGCAGATGGTACATCACAGGGAGGGCTCAAAAACACTGCATTTCTTCCACCAGGGCCTCCATTCCCTTCCCAGCACAATGCCCCACCTGGACATCTTGATGATTCCATCAGAGATGGACCTGTCTCAGAGCCTTTCCTCTGAAACAGAACCAGAGGACACATTGTGTGTATCCTTTCAGAACTTGGAGGATGCAGCTTGAGTATTTGTGATGCTTAAAGAAATTACAGTCAGCCAGTGTGATGGAACACACCTTTAATCTCAGCACTCAGGAGGCAAAGACAGGTGAGATTAGGCCAGTCTGGTTCACATAGCACGTTCCAGGGCAGCTGGGGCTACAGGGAGACCCTGTCTTAAAGAAGAAAGAAAGAAAGAAAGAAAGAAAGAAAGAAAGAAAGAAAGAAAGAAAGAAAGAAAGAAAGAAAGAAAGAAAGAAAGAAAGAAAGAAAGAAAGAAAGAAAGAAAGAAAGAAAGAAAGAAAGAAAGAAAGAAAGAAAGAAAGAAAGAAAGAAAGAAAGAAAGAAAGAAAGAAAGAAGGGGAGGGGAGAGGCCACAGTCTCTCCTCACCTCTTTAGTAATGAGGTGGGGCTGCAGGCAATGGCTTTTCTCAGCCTCTATAAATGCCCTGACCCCACCAGTCATGCCCCCATGATCCACTCCAAATAAGCCCATGACTCTGCTATTCTTTTAAATCACTTTATCTTAGAAAAGATCAAATTTTCAAACCTCACCAAGAGTTTGCTATCTTTAATCTGACTCTACTTCCCATTGGGGACTGGAGACCCACCTCTGGCTGGTCACACTTGGGGTGGTATAGTGTGGGGAGAATGTAAGTTCAGGGATTCACAGGATAAAAAGAAACTATGCTATTTAAAACCCTGCTGACATTTCCCAGTTCTTGCGCAGGACCTGGGCTGTTTGTCCACAAGAGAGGCATTTGTGCTGTCCAGCACTGCAATTGAAGAAAATTCTTGATGACACGGTTAAGAATTGAAATTTTAATTATTTGGGTTTTTTTTATTTTATTTTATGTGTATGAATGCTGTGCTTACATGTATGTAAGTGCACTCATGTCACGTAATACCCAATGAGACCAGAAAAGTGCATCAGATCCCCTAGACCTAGAGTTACGGGCCATTCTTAGCTGCCATATGGATGCTGGGAACAGAACTCAGCTAAAGAACTGAAATTTTAAAACTAGATCCACATGGAGACTGGAGAGATGGCTCAGTGATTAAGAGTACTGGCTGCCCCTGCAGAGGATCTGGGTTCAATTCCCAGCACCCACAAAGTGGCTAACAACTGTCCATAATTCCAGTTCCAGATGCCCTCTTCTGACCTCCACAGGCATTACATGACATGGATGCACTTACACACAGGCAGACAATACACTCATACACATAAAATAAAAACAGTAAATAAAATGTTTTTTAAAATAAAAAACTAGATCCACGCATGAGATTCATCATGAGTTCAGTAAGCTTTCTATGGGGGATCTGGAGAGCTAAACGCTAATTAAAAAGAAGAGCTCCAAAGCTCAAGCTTCATAGGGATTGTCTAGATGACTGTGTTAATGTGCATTCTGACAAGTCTGATCCTGTGAATTCATAAATTCTCCCGCTAATGATCTGCCTATCTGTGGTGTCAAGACTTTTTGGAACCTGGTTTCTATCACTTGCTTATATTACCAGGCATCCATGGCCCCTTGCTTTCTACTGAGTTAAGCAAATTTCCAAAAACTGAATTAATTCAACTTAATTTTCTATCCCAAAGGAGTTTTTAATGATACAAAAGAAGTCATTTTGTGTGATTTTCCACAATGACCCTCTTTAATGATTACATTCCCTAGGGCCCCTGTTTTGGAAACAGACCTCCAATGCACAGGCTGGGTATACAGATCTGGGCTACACAATAACCAAAACAGCTTTCTGGATTACTGTCTTTTCCTTCTCCCTAGATTCTTTTAGTTTAGCTTTGTTTGGGTTTTTTTGTTGTTGTTTGTTTGTTTGTTTCTTTCTTTTTTTGGTCTTTTTGAGACAGGGTCTCTCTGTAGCCCCAGCTGTCCTGGAACTCACTACATAGACCAGGCTGGCCTTGAACTCACAGAGATCCACCTACCTCTGCCTCTGCTGGGATTAAAGGTATGCACCACCACACCCTGCTACTTGTTTGTTTTTTGAGACAAGCTCCCATGCAGTCCAGGCTGATCTCAAACTCACTGTGTAACTGAGGACAACTTTGAATTCTTGATTTTCTTGCTTCTACCTTTTGAGTGCTGGGATTACAGGCATGCACTACCACACCCAGCTTATCATCTCAAATTCTAAATGGTATGTTGGAGTACTCCAGGGTCTATTCCTCTTTTTGTTTTCTAATCTATCTCTCTCTCTAAGTGTTCTCATTTAACACTAGGATCTCTAGACTCCAAATTACTTCATTGTGTATATGAAGTCCATAAGAACTCCAACCCTAACCTCTCTCCTGGATATATTAAACTCCTACCCAGTTGCCTATTCAATGTCTTTACTTAGATGTATTCAAAGATACAGTATATCAGAATACAACTCCTAGTTCCCTATCACTGCATGCAAAAATATATGTTCACACGTACATAACACACATACACACACACACACACACACACACACACACACACCCTGCAATGTTTCCTTAACTCAAAAGGCAACTCCATTCATTCAATTCTTCCAATTTCTCAAGAGGAAAACCTGGGTTTCCGAATTTTCTCTTTTTTTCTTGTGTAGTCTGTAACCAAGATCCAATCTCATTTTGCTCTTACCTCTCCCATCATCCTGATCCTTGCTACCAGCATGCCTCCCCGGATAGCTGTCTAACTGGTCTCGCTGCCTGCACCACCCTTTCTTACACTTTATCCACCATAGAGCAGAGTGAGTGTAACATGAGCTCCCATCAGGCCAGTTCTTTGCTCATAATACTATGATGGCTTCCTATTTCACGCTGAATAAAACCCAAAGGCATAACCATAATTTTGAAAGACCACATGTGATCTGCCTGTCCTTGGTCCTGAAACTCTATTTTTAATATTTGTTGTTGGTACTGGGATTGGACCCAGGGCTTCGAGCTTACTAGGCAAACACCCTACTGCTGATCTATAGCTTCACCCTGTCACTCTGACCTTATGTCTTAAGTCATCTTTTCCAAACCCCTTCACTCCCACTTTGCTGCACCTACACAGATGTACCTCAAACACGGCAGGTAATTTCCCCAGAACCTTTGCTCTTGCTCTTCTATCTGCCTGGAATACTCTTCCCTGAGACAACTTTGGCTTTCTTCAAATATCTGCTCAAAGAAATTTTATTTCTTGGCAGAGACGTTGTTGGCCATTCTATATAAAAAGGCTTGTCTTCTTCCCAGTCTTCTTTTGGTCCCCTAACCCAGCTTGATGCTTTCTGCATAGCACTTACTACCAGGAATAGCATGTACTTTTGTAAAAATCAGCTACCTATCCACACTACTTAATATGCTCCATGCAAACACGGACTTGAATGTTTTGTTCCATCTTCTCCACAGTAACTAGACTAGAGGTTGGCACAGTATTTTAAACAGTTGTTGAATAAACAGAAATGAATACACTTAAGAGACCTTAAGACATTGTGTTCCCTAAAGGCTGATCACATGGCTGCTGGCTAGAGGTGGAGGGTACTCTGCTGGAAATGCCCTGCTTTAGCCCAAGAGCTGATGACACCCAGACATCCTGGTGAGAATCAGCAATGTTTCTGGAAATGTTATCCCGCCCTGGTTCCCAAGCCTGAAACTGCACCTGGATTATTACATGCAGACTGGCTTATTATTTTTCAAGAAGCATCGAAATAAAAATAGGTGCAAAGCAAGCTGGGAGTGGAGGCACATACCTACAATCCTAGCACTCAGGAGGCAGAGGCTGGAGGATTGCTATAAGTTCAAGTCCAGTCAGGGCTATATAGCAAGACCTTGTCTAAAAAACACAAATAGTACAAGAATTCTGGAAGCTGAGAGGCCTACCCAAATTAGGAACAAAATGTTTCAGTCTGGAGTGACTGAATCTACAAAATCAGAATGTTGTGATCAAGGCTAAAGTGAATTTATACACCAAATCCAAGATAGAAAAGAGGGAGGAGAGATTTAAGCTAAGAAGGTAGTGTGATGGGTGGGACATGCATGGTCCCTGAGTCAGGCACACACTTGGAGTTAAACCTCTGGCCTAGCTATAGGACTATCCAAAGTCTCCAGAGGCAGTGGTTTGTATGGTAATTTAATATGTCCAGAGCCCTGTTCATCAATGAAAATCTCCAATATGATAATTGAATTCATTAATATATATGCATCTTCAGTATCTTGAGTTCCTTATGTGTTAGCATTTCCTGTGTTATAAACCCCAGATGTCCTTAAATTCAGTTGCTTGCTCTCCAGCTTTCATTCTTAGTCAATCCATGGGGAACAAACTTGAGAAGCTTGAGAAAGATATTTTGGAAAGAAAATTGAGATTTTTCCCATTGAGAACTTCTGCATTTAGTTCATGTCCTTCTGTGTGTTCTTGTCAAACAAGCATTTTCAAATATACCTTAGAAAATCTCATCAATTAAAATATTTTATGCACAGAACACCTGTAGATGTTCTAAAGGAGTGTGGTAAAGTAAATGACTCGTGTAATAACTCCAGGAAGATAGTGAAAACGGTGGGGATCAACATGTTCTAACTGGGAATGTAAATACGACTGACGTTTCCCAGTGGCCTAGCGCATTTGCTGTCAAGAACGAAGTACAAAACTACATGTTCCCACTTCATTGTCCTGGCCTGGCTCCATTCTGTCAGCATTCAATAATGAATGACTCAAGCACCTATTCACATCACATACCCTAGTTGTTTTTTTTGTTTGTTTTTTTTTTGAGACTGTCTCACTACGTATCCCCAGCTGGCCTGGAACTCACTATGTAGACCAGGTCAGCCTTGAACTCCCAGAGAGCCACCTCCCATTGCCTTCCCAGTGCTGAGATTAAAGGCATGTGCCACCATGCCAGGCCTGGTTGCCATTTCCTGATTACCACGAGCCAAATATGTTTTCTAAATGAGTATTGATTTTAATGCTGTGATTCATTGTCATCTCTCCTTTCAGGGGTAGGTGGGAGATGAAAGAGAGGAGTAAAAGCAAGCAGAAGGCACCGCTACCAACTTGGGGAGGAAAGGGTTTATTTAGCTTACATATCCCGGGTCACAGTTTATCCGGGAGCCCAAGGTAGGAACTCAGGGCAGAAACCTGGAGGCAGGAGCTGGACAGGCCATGGAGGAACGCTGCCTACTGGCTTGCTCCCCTGCCCCCTGCTCAGCCTGCTTTCTGATGCAACGCAGGCCCACCTGCGCAGGGGGTGGTACCACCCACAGTGGGCTGGGCCCTCCCACATCACTCATCAAGAAGATGCCCCTCAGACATGGCCACAGGCCAGTCCAATAGACGCAATTCCCCAACTGAGGCTCCCTCAACCCAGGTGTGTCAAGTTGACACTAAAGCTATCCAGCACACACAAAGATAAGGATAATGAAACTGATTTTCTAGATGAGGAAACTGAAAATGAACATTTTTCTACTGCAAGTTCAGTGATCTATAGCTCCACAGGGCCTCTTTGTAGACTTTAAAAGCTTAGTCATTTGGAAGAGATGACTGATGAAAGTAAAGATGTCTAAGGAGTGAACCTATAAATGGAGTCAGAAAGCCAAGCTCTTCCTCAGCACACCTCTTAGCTATTATGAAAATATTAAAGTGGAGGAGAACTGGTTCTGAGTCTCTACAGCAAATCACTCCATTGACAGCTGGCTGTCCTTAACTGGACATGAATGCAGTCCATCAGCGAGGTGTGCCCACAGAGACTTTCTTCCTGCCTCTGGTTTCTGAGGGGTCATTGTTGTGCATTCCCAAGGGGGAAGAGCTGACTTGAGAAGCTGGGTCTTCAGTCTCGAAGAGCTAAACCAAATTTATAACATATGTCTCCACAGCCTCAAACACCCACCATTGGGCCCATGACCTTCTGTCTTTAAACAAATGCTATAAGAGAAGATTCAATTATTCAGTAGAGCTAATAAAAAATCAGTTTAGGCTAAAACACAGTGCTGAGTTTATATAATTTTGTATGATGGGTCCGTCACTTTACACAAGCTTGTAGCTGCAGTCAAGAACAATTTTGCCTTCACAGTTAAATTGGCATCTAGGTAAAATGACAACTAAAAGGAAAAAAGTGTCACAAGAGAAAAGGCCAATCATATCTTCAAAGGAGAAAAAGCCAGTCCCATCATATCACTTTTTGTGAAAAACAACAGAGAAATATCATCCATTCAGTAAACGTAGTGTTCTTTTGAAGTTGTAGGTGTGATGCAAGGTACTAAGACTAGAAAATGGAATGGTCCTTGGTCTCAGGATTTCAGAGTTTCATGTGCACATAGACGGTGAACAGTCTGTGTCATTTCCAAGGCAATGTGATAAATACTATAAAGAAAAGAATTTTACAAGGTACAGTGAGAATCTAAGATGCCTAATTCCAAATTGTTGCTAGGAGATAGCATCCCAGCAATTCAGGTCCCAATTTGTCTGAGACTTTCCTGGTAAACTAGACTGTTAGTCCTGGGAAATACCCCAGTACCAAACAGACTAAGACAGCTGGTCACACTATTTGCAATGCAAATGTCGCTCCCCCCCCCAAATATAAAAGTTATATTGCCCTCTTTGCAAAAAGCTAAGTTCATTCCAAGAAGCTCATGCAAACAGAATGACTTTATTAGAATGAGAATTCAGTAGTGATTGAAAAAGAATTTACATTTCAAATTCTGCCAGACACAAATAAGGAGTCAGTTTTATGTGTTAGAACTCATATCTGTAGCTCTTGACTAGTTTTGGACCAACTATTTAACTTGTATGAGTGTTTATTCATCCATACAACTGCACTAAATAATGTATTAGTTGGGAGAAAACAAGTTACACTGCTGCTAAATCTTAGTGGTTTATAAGAACAATTTATTTTCACTGTGAGTCATCTGAGACTGTGCTGCCCATCTCACTCCAGGACCCAAGTAAATGGAACAACAATCACGTCAAACATTGCCTCCTAGGTCAGAAAAAGGAACATTCTTGCCTCTGGAAATGGTTTTGTCACTATCCACTAGCAATTCATAAATCAATAACAACTTTAGACATCTTTTGCTGTTGTTGCAGCAGCAAAACCTAGCCGACACTGACTTATGGGCAAATCTTATGGTATGGAAGTAAAACTCAGAGGAAATCAAAGAGGTGAAAAGTGCTTACTATCTCCATAAAGGATGATGTGACTATGTGAAAACATGCCCTTGAACATACTTCTCTGTCATTAGATTACTCAATAAACCACCATATTTAAAAACAAAGTTAAGGTTAAGCCTGGAGAGATGATGGCTCAGAGGTTAAGAGCACTGACTGCTCTTGCAGAGGACCCAGGTTCGATTCCCAGCACCCACATGATGGCTAACAACCATCCGTAATTCTAGTTCCAGGGGGATCCGATGCCCTCTTCTGACCTCCACAGGCATTGCATGACATGGGTACACCTATCTTCATGCAAGCAATACACTCATACACATAAAATAAAAACAATAAATTTTTAAAAAATTTAAAACAAGGTTAAGGTCAAGGTGCTGTTAAGAAGTCAGCATTCCTGGTTCAACCTTTGTACAAACAAGTAAGTTTCTCACACAGAGAAACATTTTTTTCCTCAAAGAGTATAGCCCTGGTCCTACCCAGATATTCTGACATATAACTTGCAGGGCCAGAAAGTGAGGTTGGTACATACAACCTCCCTGCTACTAAGAAAGCAAGCCTATGTTGCACCATGCTCATGTTTTTCCAGTGAACTTTTTAAAGCCACTGGATCATTTGGAACATATTTCCCTTGAGTTTTACAACATTTTGACTCAGTTCCCTCATCCATTTCCTCATAGGTTTCCTGTTCATGCTAAACATAGTCATAAACAAATTCTGTGGTCAGTATCTCAAAAAGGAAACATGTAAAGCTCAATGATAGTCTTTTTTTTTTTTTTTTTTTTTTTTTTTTGAGAATGGGAGAACTCCATTTCCTACGATGTAATGCCACTCACAAACTGCCCTTTGACAGGTGAAAATGGCACATTTGAAGAAGTAATAGCCTCTTATTTTAGAAATCACTCAAAAGAATTAGGTAGATAGGTATGACATCTGATTGCACAGCAGTAGTAGGGTTTTTCTGCTAGGGATCATTGAGCCAGAGTTTAAATATAGCTGAATATATATTTATAACCAGTCATCATTAAGCTCTAATGAGCATGAGCATAACATATTTCTTGTGTAATTAGAACATCAAAAAGTTCTGACCTTTTAGTTAAGTGAAATGAAATGTTTCTCTTAGTCCATTGGATAAATGAGTCCTTTTCAAAAAGCCCATAAAAAATTAATTCTGTTTAGGTGATTGTCACAATGGTCTTTCTTAATAATAAGTAGTCACACAGCAAGGCTTTTATATTGAGTGATCTCTGAGCAATACAGCAATTACTTAGCAGTGTTCTTACATGTTAAAAACACATTTTATAGAGCTCACTTTGGTTTCATTCCTTATGACACAAGGAATGAAATCTCAGCATAATCTCATAGAATTTGTGGACAGGAAAAATTGGCCAACAATGAAACTCCAGGGAGACAGCAAAAGACCAGACGGCACCTGAATGTGAAGATGTGGGGTGGTGGAGCCTGGAAATGAGCATGAGGGAAAGGCTCCTGGGGATGGAGAGGGGCTCTTCCAGACAGCACTCAGTTCAGGAAATAATTACCTGTTTTCTGAAGGAAATCCTTAGAGGTTTATTAAGTCAGTGGGCAGAAGGACTTCACAGATTCCAGACAGCAGAAATTGTAGAGGAGAATTTTACAGCGAGTATTCTCAGAACACAGCTGAAATACAAGAGACTACAGAGCCATACTGCATGCATTGCACAATTCTGTGTGGTCTCAGAAGGAACTGGAAAGTAACTCATATTTCTCAACACAGGAGCCACATATCCCTAAAGTTAAAAAAAAAAAAAAAAAAAAAAAATGTTGAGGTGCCATTTGCCATGGCCACCACCACATGAAGTATTTGAGAGAAGAAAGCTGTCAATTGGAGATGAAAAGAAAAGGCAGAGAGTTCCAATCATATTAAGGCCTGTGATATCATGGTCTTAGGATTAATTGTCAATTGAGACAGCCATAGGCTGTGACTAAACAAAGTTTAACATCTGGAATCATATAACTGATTTCAAAATTAATTAATTATGGTAAATGTTCTGAAAGAAAAATATAAGATAGTAAGTGTCCTAGTTTGCTTTTCTGTTGCTGTGATTAAACACTCTGACCAAAAGCAAGTTGGGGAGGAAAGGGTTTGTTTCATCTTGCAACTTCAAAGTCACGGTACTTCACTGAGGGAAATCAGACAAGCACTCAAGGCAGGAACCTGGAGGCAGGTACTGAAACAGAGACCATGGAGGCTTACTGGCTTGCTCCTGCTGGCTTGCTCAGCTAACACTCTTATAGAGCCCAGGCCCACCTGCCTATGGGAATGACACCACCAAGAATGAGCGAGACCCTCCTACATCTATTAACAATTAAGAAAATGCCTCGCAGACATGGCCACAGGCCACTCTGATAAAGGAAGTTTCTCAGCTGTGGTTCCCTCTTCCCAGGTAGCTCTAGGTATATGTTAAGTTGACAACTGAGGCTGACTATGACAGCAAGAAAGCATCATCAGGGTACATGACCTGACCTGAAGTTCAGGGCAGGCTTTTCTGAGGAAGAATGATGGGAATTGAGAGCTGCTAAAAGGTGACTGGAAGCTAATGAGACAAATAAGGGGAGAAATGAGAGAAAAGGAGAAATCACTATCAGGTGAGGAAACAGGAACATTAAGGATCAAAGATAGTCCTGTGGCTGAAGCACAGGAGATGAGCAGGTGCTCTAAAGAAGGCCAAGTTCAGGGGCCTGAGCTGCTAGATGAGAAATAATTGGCTGTTAAATTCTACAAGTAATTTGGGGTGCATTATTTATAATAAAACAATATACAACATATCAAGCAATTCAAAATACTGTGAAGGCTTCATGAGAAGCCCCATTTTCCATCCACTCTCTACTCCAATCTCATTTTGGAGATAAATGCTATGAAGAACTCCTGTGAGAAGCCGGGGCTTCAAACAGCCATCAATAAAAAAGAGATCAGGGGACAGCAAGATGGCTTAGTGAGTAAAGGCATTTGCCACTAAGCCTGATGCCCTGAGTTCGATCTCTGGGACCTGAAGGAGGTGGAAGGAAAACACCTGACTTCCACAAGTTTTCCTCTGACCTTTACATACATGCCGTGGCACATGTGTTCCCCCTCACATATACACACACAACATACACACAGAATAAAAAGATGTGTGATTTTATTTTATGTTAATTTATTTATCTTTAAGACAGAATCTCACTATGTAGTCCTGACTGGCCTGGAACTCACTATCTGGACCAAGCAAATCTCAAACTCATAGAGATCTACCTGCCTCTGCCTTCCATGTGCTGGGATTATGTTATGTACCATCATGCCTGGTCATGGGTAAATGTAATTTTAAAAAGGGGAAGCAAAACAAAAAAAAAAAAAAAAGGAAGCAAGTCCAAGAAAGACTTTTTATTGGATAGGACTGATAATTATTAACAGTGAGTATTAAATATGAGGACTTTAATGAGAAAAGGACCACAGCATTAAGACTTCAGTACTCTAGCCAGGAGTGGTGTCATGCCTTTAATCCCAGCACTCAGGAGGCAGAAGCAGGTGGCTGGATCTCTGTGAGTTCAAGGCCAGCTTGGTCTACTTAGTGAATTCCAGGCCAGCTAAGGCTCCAGGGAGATCCTATCTCAAAAAAAACAAAAAAACAAAACAAACAAACAAAAAAAAAACCCTTCAGTACTTATCATAATTATATTTACAGGTTTAAGAATAGATGACATTGGGCCTCCACATATGGAAGTGGCTTGTTAATGTATTAATCAGGATTTCTGTTAGGTTTTAAATTGTTAAGACTGTGTTATGAGGTAAAATGCATCCCCACCAAAATCATATGTCAAAGCCTCAATTTCCATGATATCAGAAAGTCTCTCAAAGCCACTATTCATAAAAAGGAAAAACATAATGGATTTCACTTCATTAAATTTAGAATTTCTGTACATCAAAAGATATCATTGAAACAATAAAAACAGGCAACCACAAACCGTTTATAATACAGCATGCAGGGAATTCATATCTAGAATACATAAAAGACTCCTATAAATTAGAGAGTAAAACCTTTTTCAAGTATTTTATTTATTATTTTTATTTTATGTGTATGTGTGTATTGCCTGCATGTAGGTAAGTGCACCCGTGTCGTGCAATGCCCACGGAGGACAGAAGAGGCTGTCGGATCCCCTAGAACTGGAGTTAAGGAAATTGTGAGCCGCCATGTAGGTGCTGGGATTCAAACCCCGGTCTTCTGCAAGAACAGTCAGTGTTCTTAACCGCTGAGCCATCTCTCCAGCCCCCAACCATTTTCCTTTTTTTAAAGTGGAAAATAACCCATATGTAAGGATAGCCAAATGATCAGAAGGCACTTAAGAAAGTGTTCTGTGTCAACGGGAATATGCTAAATAAAACCACAATGAAATAATACTACACACCCAATAGAATTGTCCAAATGAACAAGACTGACAATGTCTAGTATTGTCAAGGATGCGGAGCCCCAGAAGTTTCAGACCCTCCTTACTGGCAGGAGTACACAACGTCAGAGAATCTCTTTGGCTTTGTCTATTGAACTTTAACACCCTATCAACATTTCTACTCCCAGATACATAGCCAACAGAAATCTACACATGTGCATCAAAAGATACACATGAGACTGTAGTGATGCTATTAACAGTAACAAATCGATAATGGCTCAAATGTACAACAGTAAGAAAAATCATAAATGCAGCAATGAAAATAGCCAAGCAACAAGTATACACAGAACTGGTTTGACTCTCACAAAGGCAATATGTAGAAAACAAGACCAGAAGCAGGGCCGGGAAGGTGGCTCAGCAGTTAAAGACACTTGCATCCTAGCAAAGGTGACAGGAGAGAACCCACTCCATAAAGCCGTTCTCTGACTTCCACACACAAGCCATGGGACGCGTGCCCAAACACACAAAATCATGCATAGACACATCATGCACAATAAGAATAAATAAAATGTAAAAGATAGAAGCAAACAACACAATTACATACTATAGTTATATGTGATTTCTTAAAAATCCGAAAAAGTAACCTGCATTAAAATCCAGTAACTTTTGAGAAAAGGGGAAAGTTTTGTTATTCAGGAGGGACTAAGGGAGCTTCCAGAGCACTGGCAATCGGACAGAAGTACAATTATCTTAGGCTTCTCCATGTACAACCAAAGAGTGATAATGAAGAAGGAAGCCAGAGAGCACCCACACGCCAGACAAACCAGAACCAAAGCTCAGCTGTTGGAAGACACCCACAACTCAGAATACACACAAACATGAACATGCACACAAAAACGTCCCTCTAAAGACGAACTCTCCAAACAACTGCAGTCACACTCAGAAACAAATGCTCAACTGAAATTGCTCAAAATGCCCAGATTAGCTTAAAGAGCACCAGCAGTTTGAATATGACCATAATGTATCAAGTATTTATTGTGTCTGGCACTGGGCTGGGTGTGCTAAAAATATCATTTTATTCTCATGCCTGACGCTTAAGTTGCCCAATAGTGCAGCTTCCATTTTACAAACAAAGAAACTGAATCCATGTTCCTGAGGGGACTCTGAAAAAACTGCCAGGGATGACATTCACCCCAAGCTGCCAAGCCTCGTAATCACGTTAACTCAACTTTCTGACAGAAACACAGGTAGTTTTCATGGATTCGGGTATTCTTTTCTTCCCTTTAAATCATGTTTCAGAAAGTTTTTAAATATTGATTTATACCTTTTTAAAGATCACCTCTGGTATTTTGTCATTTTTGATGCTCTTACAGGTAAAATTTTTCCCACTACATTTTCTAACTGGTTTCTTCAAGTGATTAGGAGATTCACTGATGTTTTTAAGCCTTGGAGCTGACTACTAAACTGCCTCATTAGTTTTCCAGTTGATTCCCTAGGCCATTGCAGGCAGTCAAGGTGAGGTATGTAAATACTGACAGCCACCTCTCTTCCTTTCCCCTGATTACCTCCTTTGCCAATATTGGTGCATTTTATGGCATGGGGGAAGGTTAATAATGTAGGCTGGGGGAGGGGATCTTTAATACATTCCTGGCAGAAGGAATTCTACCTCCTTTGCCAATATTGGTGCATTTTATGGCATGGGGGAAGGTTCGTAATGTAGGCTGGGGGAGGGGATCTTTAATACATTCCTGGCAGAAGGAATTCTGTGTTGTGAGCACGCGGCTATGAAACAGCTTGACACATTCCAGAAATTAGAAGAAGTCTGACATGGCTGTAAAGTAGAGCGCAAATGAGGGAGGCAAAAGAGGATGACTTGAAAGGGCCGACGGGATCCTGAGGACTGACAAGCCATTAAAAGACTTCAAGCAGCGATGTAGCTACGAAATTTACATTTCAGATAAAATACCAGTGTCAGCTGTGGGGAGGACTGATTGAGAAGGTAAATAATAAAAGGAGAGAGAGGGGGCTTCAGCAATAAGGCAAACAAATACGCTGTCCACGGAGGAAGGAAAAAAGGCTTGAATCTGTGAAGAAGGAATCCCCACTTTCCTTCAGGTTCCTTCCAGTTGTGATTTTGAACCAGTCAACTTAGTCTCCCCTGAGTTTCAATTCTTCTATTCTCTAAAATTAGAATAAAAGGACCAACTGGGCACAATGGCAAAGTTTAGTAAGTTAATGTAATGCATGTAAGTAATGTGCAGTGCATGTAAAAAAAACAGTAGCTCTTCGGCTGAAGATGTAACTCAACAATATAGTGCTTGCCTAGCTTGCACAAGGCACTGGGTTCCATTCCCAGCACCGCGGCAAGGCAAGCAGCAATTTATTATTGAGCTACACATAAGCAATAAAAACGAAGTTGAGGTCACAAATTCTAAGAATACATACATATTAAAGTGCCATGACAAAGTTGTCCCTTCCTCCTCTAAGCAATGAGGGAAGATAAATGTTGATGTTTCACCCTTTTAAGCCACGCCCAAGTTCCCCCGTCTTAGGCACTCTACTTTTTCTTCTACCTACTGAAACCTTACCAATACGCTCACCTCTAAGTTTGTTATGGGCATTCAATAAACAACATAACATAGTTAAACATGTATCAAATAGTTGTATAACAATTCAACAATAAAAAAGAAACAGCCCAATTCTAAAAATGGCCCAAGGACTTGACAGTTAAACTTCCAAAGAAGATGCAGAAAAAAATCAGCAAGCCCACAAGAAGATGCTCATCCTTAGCCATGTAAGTCAAAACCACAACAGGGTGTCACTTCCCACTCACTAGGATGGCTGTCATCACAAAGATGGAAAATAACAAGTATTGGCAAGGCTGTGGAGGAACTGGAACCCTCTTCCATTGCTGGTAAAAATGTAAAGGTCATTACTATAGAAAGCATTCTCTAAATGCTATGCATAAAAATCACTTTATGACTTAGTAATTCTAGGTTTACACCCAAAAGGATTGAAAAACGAGCATTCAAAAACATACATATAGCCAGGCGTGGTGGTGCATGCCTTTAATCCCAGCACTCAGGAGGCTAGAGGCAGGCGGATCTCTGTGAGCTCCAGCCTGGTCTACATAGTGAGTTCCAGGCCAGCTGGGGCTACAGGGAGACCCTGTCTCAAAAAGACAAAAAACAAAAAACAACAACAACAAAAAATACGTCTAGACATGTTCATTGCAGGAGTATTCACAATAGCGAAAAGTCAAAATGGTCCAAATGTCTGCCAGTACATGAATACCTCCACAAAATGTGCTATATAATATAAAAGAAAAAAAGATAAAGTACTAATACATACTACGACATGAATGATTCTCAAAAGTATCATGCCAGGTAAAAGAAGCTAAGCTCAAAAGGTTACATATTGTGCAATTCCACTGACATCAAATATCCAACTTAACTAATTCTATAGGAACAGAACACAGATTTGTCTTTGAGAAGGCCAGGGGAACAGGGAGTGGGAAACTTCTTAATAAGTACGGGGTTTCCTTTTAGAGTGAAGTACTCATTGAACTAATTTTCTAATGAGTGATTGCTGCACATTATGAATGTACTCAATGCTACGGAAATTTTTGTTATTTTAATTCATCAAAATAAACCTCTTCATGGAAAGTAGATTTGATTGACAAGTGGAGTTCACAGACACCTGCTTCAAGTCACCAATAAATTAAAAAATGGCTTGCTAGCACAGTATTGTGGCTCATGCCTTTAATTCCATCACTTGGGAGGCAGAGGCAGGCAGATCTCTGTGAGTTCAATGCCAGCCTGGTCTGCATAGTGAGTTCCAATGAAAAATCTCATTTGTCAATTGAGGCACATTTAGGCAGTTTCCATTTCTTAACTGTTGTGAAGAGAGAAGCAACAAAAATGAACATACAAGTATCTCTACAGTAACCACCATTGATAATTGCGGTCAGAGCCTTTAATGCACGCTTTAAGTTCCAATTAAATAATGCAGTCTCCTACTGGTTCACATCAGTAATACTTTTAACTAGTTGCAATTTAACTGGAGTAGGGTTTGCCTTCAATTATTTATCTTCCCATGGTTCCTCTCTCTACCAGACCTGGCAAGACTTTTAGAGGAAATTTCTCTTCTGAGTTGCTCAATTTTCTTAGGCTGTAGTGTCTCTTTAAGAGTCTTCCCAATTAGCTACATGAAACATGCTGTCCTTTTATGTCAACTATAAGCAACACAAGGTCAGGAATTATGCCTCTTGAGTCCACCCTTGCACTGGGCACACAGTACAGTAAAGAAATTCAGGAGTTTAGATCTCAGAAGACCACATTTCTTTGTCTGCTGTTTTGATATAGCAGACATTTGTACAAAAAAGTCAGAAAGATAAGTTATCTTTTAATTTTACTTTGTAACTATCCTGTGTGTGTGGGAAAGATTGCCTAGAAACTAGCTAATGCTTCTCTTCCGTTGCTATCCCCCTCCCTCCCCAGGCGAAACATCCCCTACCTCCTGTACCCACTGAGCACACAGAATCTTCTCAATCTCTTCTACCTGCAGCTCCTCCTCCTGCATGGCTGTTTGAAGGTGAAAATTCTAGAATACTATAGTCATTCAACATAGCTTGAAAAGTAAAATAACATTTTCAGTTGTTTCTTTCTACTCAGAATCAATTGCTTAATTAGTTACATTAAGAAAAGGGAAAAAGGGAGTCTAGATCCCTGCTCTAAGAGCTATCGTTCAGCCTTGGACAAGACACTCCACTCTCTGAGCCTCACTAATTATTAGATTTGGCTGCATGTGACGAACCCAAATCAACAGCAGCTGAAATGAACCAAGATCTGCAGTTTGGCATTACAGAATATGGAGGCTCATGCCAGGAATGTGTGTGGCACACCCACGTGGCCATCATGGATCCCCTATGCTGCACCATCATCCCTAGGGTATGCCTTAGTCTCCACAGGCCAAGATGGCTCTGAAAGCACCATCATTTCACCTAGATCCTGGGTGCCATGACAATGGAAAAGTCTGGAATGTTAGTTTCTGACTCCCTCCTGATAACAAAACAAAATGTACTAAATACCTACCCTTTCTTTTTAAAAAATATATTTTGGGGGCTGAAGAGACGGCTCAGCGGGTAAGAACACTGGCTGCTATTGCGAAGGACCTGGGTTTGATTCCCAGCACCCACATGGCAACTAATAACCATCCATAACTCCTGTTCCAGGGGATCTGATGCCCTCTTCTGACCTCTTTTGGGCATTGCACTACACAGGTGCACTTACATACATGCAATACATTCATACATGCAAAATAAAAAAATAAAATATTAAGAATAAAAAATAAAATTTTTTTTGGTTTTGTTTTTGCTTATTACACTATACTCACAGTTTGCCCCACAGTTAAATTAGCATATACATATCTCCTGGCTTTTGCTTCACCTTTTCTATCAAATTGTAACACTGCTGTGGGAAAAATAGAGAAAAACTAGGAATCTTCCTCTTTCCTCCATTTGGTCAAACTGGAAATAAATCCAATTTCCTTTAAAAAGGGCAAGGGGGAAGGTTGACGAGATGGCTCAGCAGTTAAGAGCACTGACTGCTCTTGCAGAGGACCCTGGTTTGAGTCCTAGTACCCATATGGCAGCTGACAACTGTTGTAACTCCAGTTCCAAGGGATCCCACACCCTTTTCTGACCTCTGTGGGCACTGCACGACACAGGTGCACTTACATACATGCAGGTAATACATTCATATGCACAACATAAAAACAAGAAATAAAATATTTTAAAAAATAAAAGGGGCAGGGGGTAAGAAAGGAAGAGAGGAAGAGAGAAAAATGTTCTGTAAGATTTAGAGAGGTATTGCTTGTTTGGTAGTTTGAGGGGGGAGGGTTGTTTTTTTGTTTTGTTTTGTTCTCCTTTTAGTCAAAGTTACTCTGTTTTGTCTAATTCTGACTTCCCAGGAAATGTTGCCAGTACTAGAAACCAAGATGGATCATTTTATTGCTCTACATAAGCAAGGCCTTAATCTAGTCTTAAGGCTCAAAGATTCTACAGGTAATAATTACAGATAAGTGGGATCCCAAAAGAAAAGGATGTTTTGACACCATTAAGGTTCACTTTGTGTAGGTGCCTGCTCGGTGTCAAAGTCAGTCTGTTGGAAGAATACTAATTTACCATTCAGAAAGTTTGGGGTTTGAGTCTTAGTTCTGCCACTTATTGTATGGCTTTCAGGAAGTTTTTTTAACAACTATGACTATAAGTCTGTTCATCTTAATTTTTTTTCTTTTTTTAAATTTTTTATTTATTATTTTTATTTTATGTGTATGCATGTACTGCCTGCATGTAGGTAAGTGCACCCGTGTTGTGCAGTGCCCAAGGAAGTCAGAAGAAGCTGTCAGATCCCCTGGGACTGGAGTTATAGACAGTTGTCAGCTGCCATGTGGATGCTGGGATTCGAACCTGGGTCTTCTACAAGAACAACCAGTGTTCTTAACCTCTGAGCCATCTCTCCAGCTCCTCATCTTAATTTTTTACATTTATATGTGTGTGTGTGTGTGTGTGTGCAAGCATGTGTGCCATTGTGTGTTTGCCCATGTGTGCACATGCACTCGTGCACATGGATGCCACTGCACATGTGTGGAGAGAACAACTTGTAGGAGTCTGTTCTCTTCTACCAACATGTGTGTAACTAGGTGTTTAACTCAGGTCCTCAGGCTTGGAGGCAAGTGTCTTTACCCACTGGGCAATCTCACTGCCCCAATTTGTTCATCTTTTTTTATTTTAAGTGTATGAGTGTATAGCCTGTATGTGTGTAAGTGCACCACTGTCATGCAGTGCCCTCAGAGAACAGAAGAGGGTGTCAAATCCCCTGGAAATGGAGTTACAGATGGTTGTTAGCTTCCACATGGGTGCTGGGATTCAAAGCCCAGTCATCTGCAATAATAGCCAGTGCTCTTAACAGCTGAGCCATCTCTCTAGCACCCAAGTTTGTTAATCTTAAAAAGTGAAAATGACAGTTTTATCAAAGAGGTATAGTGTTCATTGTGGCCCATATTTATAATCTCAGCCCTTGAAAGCCTGAAATAGGAGGATCAAGAGTTTGAGGACAACCTGGGCTACAGAGAGAGAGAGAGAGATAAAGAGAGAGAATCATCTCCCTGGTTTTCTTTTTTACTTAATTTTAAAAACTGCCTGAAGAACAAAGGTGAGTTAGTTATATGATGTATAATAACCCTAGAAACAGTTTTTAAAATTCTTTATATGATTTGTTAGGTAAAACAAGCCTGCATCCCTTTGACCTATATTTACTAAATGTTACCATTTTCTTATCTCTATTTTCCTACCACAAATATGCCCTGTTTCAATAACATACGCAGGTCCCCATGGAAAACTAAACTAGCTGTAGTAAGAAGCAACAAGGAATATATTTTTCAAACATTGTCTGAGGTATTGGAGGCCTAGAAATTGTTATCACAGCAAAATACATTTTAATACATTTGATGACTTCAGAAGGCCTACTATGTTGAGGGCACAGGGGAGATTCAAAGATAAATAGGCCATGGTCTGAACTCTCAAACAGATATTTTCTGCTAAAAACCTAATACAACCAGCCCTGTGGCAGATCTTACTAATTCACAAACCCAGCTCATCCCAACACGGCCTGCTCTGTAGGTCTCACAGAAACAGTTCGGACAAAATCCAACGGAAAGAGGACAGGTAATTTCCTCGACTCTGCACACAAATTACCCTACTCTAAAAGATAACAAACAAAATAAAGATTTCCTGAATTTTCTCTTAGGGCTGCCTCTGTTGTTTGAATTCAGTAGAAAATTACTCAATTATCCTTTTCTAAATAGATGCCATGCTGTTCATATAGGAGACCATGGCACAGAGGCTCTGGCAAGATTATCTGCAAAATGAGGTATTTCATGCTGTATACCAAACATGATGACATTTAAGTAACTCAAGGGAAATACATTTTTACACTCTGCTAGATGTGCTGTGTTAAGAATTTTTATGTAGAGCACTAGGTAAATTCCATGCAAAATTATTTTCCCTGAGAAACAAAATGTTCATGACGATGCCCTTGTCTGACTTTTTAATTCTCACCTCAAAAGGTTAATCCAAAATTGGACCTTATAAGAAATACCAGCATACAATGAGCCAAACACTTGCAACTGAGTGTTGCTCTCCGGTACCCTAAGCCCTGGGGTGGGTGGGGGAGGAGAAGGCACAGCATTTCTGCTGCACCTCTAGGGAATTATTTATAGTGCAGCATTCTAATGAAAACCCTGGTGACCTGGGAAAGTTAATGTGCCTTTCAAAGGGTCATATTTATACCCAGGGAATAATTCAGGATCAAATTCAAGATGTATATATGTGTTTTCATATACACACACAAATAGACACACATTCACTCAGCTCATGACCATCTCTCACTTGGTATGAAAGCATTCCACAGTCTATTTTTATTTTGGTTCTCACATTACCCAATTGATAACTGAAAACACTACAGAACACTGAAGTTCCAGCAAGGACATCCTAAGGAAAATTCCAGACCAAATTTTGAAGATAATTATAATCTATATATAAAAAAAGAAAAAGGCACCAAATTCTCCTTAAAAATTTAATGAGATACAAAGGTTATGTCAGAAAATGAAACCAATAAAATAAGAAACAGTCTGAAATAAGCTTAAATGCCAGCATATGTAGTTAATTAAAATGATAACATAGCCATTGGCATAAGTATGCCTCACAGCTTGCAAGGTACACTAGATAGCTTTAGTTGTCAACTTGACATACCTGGGTAGAAGGAACTTCAATTGAGGAATTTCCTCCTGTGGTCATGTCTGTGGGGCATCTTCTTGATTGTTGAGGGATGTGGAAGGGCCCAGTCCACTGTGGGTGGTGCCACCCCTGGCCAGGTGGTCCTGGATTATATAAGTAAGCAGGCTGAGCACAGGCCAAGGGAGCAAGCCAGTAAGCAGCGTTCCTCCACAGTCTGTGCTTCAGCTCCTGCCTCCAGTTTCCCTCCCTGAGTTCCTGCCTTGGCTTCCCAAAGTGATGAACTGTCACCTGGGAGATGCAAGATAAAATAAACCCTTTCCTTCCCAAGTTGGTATTGGTCAGAGTTTTTAATCACAGCAATTGAAAGCAAACTAGGATACAGGCCCTTGTGTTTTTGAGAGATCTAGTTGGTCTTCCCACCCTTCCAGGTGACTCTGGCAATTGGACCAGGTTGAATGCTCTTTCCTGGAATCCCTCTCTTAAATTCTGTATGGTAGGTGAAGTTGATCACCATTACATGGAGACAAGAAACTGAGTCCAGAGAAACTGAACAAGGGGTCCAACTAGGCTTACAAAGCAGAATCAGTAACCAAACTCCTTGCAAAAGATCATATACCCCTTACTCTAGCTGCAGGTCAGAGAAGAGGTCACTCAGTGGACTTCTCCTCCCAGCACCTAGATGCTGAGGCAGGAGAATGGTAGATTTCAGGTCAGCCTGGGCTCATGGTAAGTTTCAGGCCAGTCTGAGCTACATAGCAAGACCTAAATAAACAAAAAAGTAAAATAAAATAAAAAGCTCAGGAGGCTGGAGCGATGACTCAGCAGTTAAAAGCACTGACTATTCTTGCTGAGGACCCAGGTTTGATTCCCAGCACCCATATGGTGGCTAACAACCATCCATAATTCCAGTTCCAGGGGATCTGATGCCCTCTTCTGATCTCCACAGGCATTGTAGGACACAGGTGCACTTAATACACAGGGAGGCAATACACTCACACACATAAAATAAAAATAATAAATAAAAAAAGCTTAAATATCCCCAAGGTCACAAAACTAGAAGGCAGAGCCAGACTCTGTAACTGGCTTGTCTGACTTTTGAGTCCATTTGTTTAATCACCAAAGTGCCCAGCTCAAGCCCCTTTCCCCCACCGACCCTTTCCTTTAGATAATAAGTATTTAAGATAAACCGGGAGCTTCAGGATTAGGGCTGCCCCTCAGAGGTTAGCCCAAGAGTTGCTGGACTCTCCCTCTGTTACCGTTTGGCTAACATGTACAGACATACAGGAAGAAGGTTTTCAGGCCTGTGTGGGAATTCTGGTTCACCATTTACTAGAAGAGTGACTCCTCTTCCAGTTCTGACCCTCCAAAACTTAATTTCCCCGTCTTACCAAAGGGACTAACAGAACCCAACAAGCAGAAAGTTGTCCCTAAAGTCAGAGCCATGAAATAGAAACTTCCTAACCAGTATCAAATCCGGCCCCTTCCTTCCCTCTGACTTTCAGCTTTAAATACAGGTATAGATCAGGCACACAACAAAACACAGAGATGCCTTCACTCATTCACCCACAGTCATAATCCACAAAATGCAGACCTTTTTTTGTTTTGTTTTTTCATCTTTTATTTGCTTGTTTCAAAGAATGGTCTCATTTTGTAACCCAGTCTGGCCTCAAACTCATGTGGTAGCTCACACCTGTAGTCTTAGTAATCAAAGAAGCAGAGGCAAGAAGATCATGAGTTCAAAGCCAGTTTGGATGAGTAGGGGGGGGGATTTTAAGATGACAACATCCCAAATTTTTTTTCAGTTCTATATCCAGATAATATCAATTGCTAAAAAATATCTTTTCTAATTTGTACAAAAGTACAGATCTATCCCTTTTCCGAGCATAGTACCTATGGATAGATATATTCTCAATTCCACAAACAACTACCAAGTGCTGCTTATGCCAACCATCCCTACCTCCAAGGAATTTTTAGTTTATTGAGTAAACAAATACATGAATAGCTAAGATACTGTGAGATAATATACCAATCAATTTCCATGGGAGTAATTAATCTTGCTCTTACTCTGGCTCAAAGTGTTAGGGACTAGTTCACAGAGGAGGTGACATTTGAGTTCAGCCACAAAGGGATGAGTCAGTTTCTCCATGAACTGATGAGCACTCCAACATCAGGGTCAGATTACAAGGAGACTGTCTTCTTACATCTACGACCACAAGAATGTCACATCAGAAAAGCCTCTCTCCTTAGGCTTGGTCCAGACTACGAAACAGAACAGTCCGGTGATTTTCAGGGTTAATCCACTAGAGGCATTCAGTGATGGTTTTACAAAGCAGATTTATGGTATTTATACCAAAGCCACCATCGTGCAGCACTTAGGATTCTGAACAATGCAAGTGTCTGCTTTGTGGGTTCATATATAATAAATGTGTGCTACATTAAAGATTATTGAAGACTGTAAGCCTTTTCTGCATGTATAATATCAGTAGCTTTTAAAATATTAATGCATTTGTGCAAATTACTTGACTTGAATTTTACAGTGAACTCAGGAAAGAAAATGTCAAAGTTGGACAAATGTTAAATGAACTCTCTTAAAAAAAACTTCTTAAAATAGATAACACTTGAGATGAACTAATCTACAGAACTCATCCTGAATCTCAATGTGCATAGAACTGAAAGGTACAGAAACAAAATGGCTTGGAAGGCTTAAGGAAAGACTTCAAGGTTTAACTAGGACTATTTGTCCTGTGTGTGACATCTACTTTTTGTCCACCAATCATTCTTTCTACAAACATAAACAAAATCTGATCACCACCACCTTCTTTTCTCTCTTCTTCTGTGGTTTTTGTCCTTTGGTGGTCACCACAGATGCCTTGGGGGGATCCCAGTGGTCAGTGTGAGTTTCACTCTTAGTTATCCCTACCCCCTTCCCACAGGGCTCAGATTTCAATTCTCCAGCTAGAGAAAACTTGAGAGTCACAAACCCCTCCCCTCAGCTTCCTCTTGCCTCACTGCCTCACTCTCCCCGACTAGAACTTATCTAAGGAGTCTTTGGACCATCACTCAGAGATAGCTTAGCATGCTGTTTCCCTACATCTGGCTAAATGGGTCAGGCCACACCTAAATCATTTTCTGGGGGGAGACTTAATTGGCACCCCCGGCCTTAGAAGCAGATTCTATTCTCTGTTCCAATATAGCCAGAGCATCTGTTCCCCAGAAGGGAGGGTAGCAGGAACCTCCCAGGCCTCCCCTCAAACCTTGTGCTATTCCATCCATTCTCCCAGATGCTGTGAATGATAAATGCAATGTTCCGTGTGTGCCTGGATGTGAAAAAGGCAAAGAAATGCCACCATGAGAAATGGCTAAAAGTATGTGTTCTAGAGGCACACATTAGTCATGTGACCTTGGGCAATTCAGCTCCTCAACTAACTAGGTTATCTCATTTGGTTTCCACCACTGTGTAAGGTCTTCTCACAGATAACAAGTCGTCTTGTCTGATCTTCACATCAACAATGTAAGAGTCACAATCCAAACCAAAGCCCATACTTGTAATCACTATAACACATAACTGAACCTTCGTCATGGGGTTTTATGAAAATTCAATTTGATAATCTACATGTATAAGATATTCTTGTTCTCTCAGAACTCTAGCTGTAGAAAGATCAAAACCACCAGGGACCTCTTGCCATTGCCCTGCAGGATTTACTAAGTGGTACCTGTTCAGGAAATTGGGTTTACCACTTATTTACCACCTTCACCCTTGCATATGACAAGACTTGCCTATCTGCCTTTATATAACCAGAGCAAAGGGAAGAAATCTGGGGAGACCTATGTTGTTGTATTGCTGGGGGCTGCGGGTATATCAGTTCCACAGCCACCTCTCCTATATGGTAGGAGTTAGCTACCATCCCCGTGAATTGTCTGGCCACAGAATGCGATTAGAATTGGGTACCACATCTACAGTTGGCTATCATCCCCATGAATTTTCTGGCTACAAAATGCAATTAGAATTGGGTACTACATGTCACATGGCATGGTGAACAAAGAGACCCTTGTATCAAACTACTGTAGCTTGATGCTGCTGCAGGGATTCAGAAGGTCAGCTAGGGAATATGACTAAATCTTGCAAGGGTCACCTGAGCTTAGTGAACCTGTATTGGTGTGAGCTCCTCACCAGACAAGCACAATGAAACCCATTCTCATATATGAAATGCAAGGTTAAGGATGTTTTCCACGTGGGATTTTTAGTCATGAAAACTAAATGAGATAACATGCAAGAGATTACCTTTGCAAAGTGGCCTCACTGTTAATGTTACCTCCCTCACCACACTTGCTGCTCCATGTTTAAAGTCTAGATAAATACGATGTCAGAAGAAAAGCAGTGTCTTATGATGTCAGATTCTACCTAAAAAGAAAATTCTGTGTTTGCAGAGTTCTATCCCCCTGGATTACCTAGCAAACCTGAAATTTATTAACCTTTTTAGTCATTGGCGAATACTGGAGTACTGTGTAAAAAGACTTTTGTGAATAATCAACAGGCCTCCTCCTGGCAGCCAAATAAAAGAAGGCCAGGTGTTCAGGATTAAAAATGCATTACCCTCACCACTGACTTTCTGGGTTGGTGTCAGGTATTTGCTTTTTCATAATATGCGCAGGAGAAATGGAGAGAAGCGGGCAGAGATGATAAGGAACTTCAGGGAAAGGTGGAGCTAGTCAGAAATGCAGAGGATGAAAGCTGCAGAGAGAGGACAGTAGTCTATCTTATAACCACTATCTGGTCTTCTTTTACCCTTCCCTAAAAATAGATCTTCCTGCCCACAGTGAGTTGAGTGGACAGTATCTGGGGTCCCCAAACAACATCTGGGTATGTTTGGAGGCACTGACTTATGTGTCTTTGTAACAAAACTGAACTGACCTTTTATCACTAGATACACAACCACTAAATTCTCCTGAAGAGTCTCTAAGAAAAATATCCCCATCCGCACTATCAGGGTTTTTTTTAATCAGCATTTTTTACAATGACAATGAGAATGAGTGACTTGAAGCTCATGCCTAAAAAGTAAATGGTTATTGAAGTAAAACTAAAATAAGTTCTGTTAACAATACTAATTGCCTATATTTTCAGTGGCTACTCTCAGGTGCTGGGCCTAGGCTAAGTTCTTAACACTCACAGAACCCTTTCTACAGCTGAGGTCATTAAGGTTTGGAGTTAGTTGAGTGGATCCAAGGCCATAGAGCTAATGGTAGAATTAGGAACCAAAGCCAAGTCCACCTCCAAACCCTGAACTCTTAACCTCCTCCCTATTCTCTGCTGTAGGAACTTGTAGTGGCCATCACTCATCCCTTGGGTTGAGCTCTTCCAGTGAGGGGAGGAAGAAAAGTAGTCCCTGGGAAAGGCAAGAACTAAGACATAGCACCAATTGTTATACAAAGGAGGATCAGATTGCAAACAAGTCCTTCCAACTCTGTATACAGCAAGCTCCCGGTGCCCCTTGAAGCCATTCTAAGACTCAAGTAGTACTTTGGAGAGCCTTCTGTAATTTCAGAGTTTAATAATATGAAATTGGACCTAGAATCCTGAAACAAACCCATTTCAAAACTACAATACCCTAGAAATGAGCACTTCCATTAGAACTGAGACCATTACGTATTATCTCTGTATAGGGGAAATGGATGCTTTTATGTTGGAACAAATACAAAATATCTGTACGTTTTCATCCAGGGCAATTTCCTAAACTCCCTTTATCCAATTTCCCAATTTTGTCAGATATTTGAAACTGAAATAAGCCTTCCTCTTAGCCCAGATTCTTGTTCGCCCTAACTCTGAAACGAAATTATTCTTAGTGTTTTAATCATCACCCTGTTTCTTGGACAGGAATTTACCACAAGCTCAAAAAATATAAAGAAATATTCCAAAAGCTAAAAGACTTTTGTCATTTTTTTCAATAAACACTGAATGTTTTATGCCATTTTTAATCAAAATGCACATTATAAAGGAGATAATTTTAAATTGAAAATTTTGCAAAGCATATCTACTGATACTTAGATATTGGGCAACATCCCTGGATTCCATAAGAAAGAGCTATTTGCTACAGCTAAAGATAGCACACAACTTAAACATAAGAAATTAAACTTCCCAATCTTATGTTAACCATGATTACATACACCACAATTTGGAAAAGTGATTTTTTTCTCTTTTTTTTGGCATTGTTTTGTCTTGTTTTTGTTTTAGCACAGGGGAATACTTTCTATCCTTGGGCCAGTATAAAAAAATTCTCAGTTAAAAATATTTATTGTGGGGCTGGAGAGATGGCTCAGTGGTTAAGAACACTGGTTGTTCTTGCAGAAGACCCGGGTTCAAATCCCAGTACCCACATGGCAGCTGATGACTGTCCGTAACTCCAGTCCCAGAGGATCTGACAGCCTTTTCTGACTTCCTTGAGCATTGCACAACACAGGTGCACTTACCTACATGCAGGCAACACATGCATACACATAAAATAAAAATAAATAAAATTTAAAATATATATATTCATTGTGAGTCGGGCATGGTGGCCCCATGCTTTTAGTCCCAGCACTCAGGAGGCAGAGACAGGCGGATCTCTATGAGTTCAAGATCAGCCTGGTCTACATAGCGAGTTCCAGGTCAGCTGGAGCTGCAGGGAAAGCCTGTCTCAAAAAGACCAAAAAAAAAAAAAAAAATTATTGTGTTTAAATGCAGTTGTTATTTACAAGATATTCTCTATGGTGCCATTGGAATCTTAGGATAAATAATGAATCATGAATTTTTACCTTCAAGAATCTTTCAGTCTTGTGGGAAAAGAATACAATGCATTTGTAAACTGTAATAAAGAACTATATAGCCAGGCATGGTAGAATATGCCTGTAATTCCAATGCAAGGCTAAGGCAGAAGGATCATGAACTCAAGGCCAGGTTGAGCCACATAGCAAGACCAGGTCTTAAAAACAAAAAGAAGGGGAGTGGGAGGGAGGAAGTATGAGTTCATTAAATGTACAAACATGATCGGAGTCCACTGGACATGGGGATCATCTCTGTAAGAGGGGATCAGAAGATGATGATAGGCAGGTCATTTTAGACTCTCAAAAGGCAGGAGAAAGACACCTGTTCAGGAAGCAATTCACTTTACCTGGAATTGAAGATGCCATTGGAAGATACATCTGGAACATCAGCCTGAGACCACACCTTGGAGGACAAATGCCAGGGTTTAGAGGCTAATACTAAAGAAATCAAGTATCACCAAAGAGTTGTACTTTACCTGGTTTTACCTACTTATACTATATCCTTTTAAAACAGCTTTATTGGGGTACAATTGACAATTAATTGCACATTTAAAATGTAAATTTTAATATTTATTTTGTATTTTATTTAAGTGTATATATGTGTCCGTATGTGTGTTTGCACACTCATGCAGGTGAACTCAGAGGCTAGAAAAGGGTATCGGATCCCTTGACGCTAGAGTTACAGGCAGTTGTGAGCCACCTGATATGGGTGCTGGGAACTGAACTCAGGTCCTCTGGAAGAGCAGTGAGTGCTCTTAATCACTGAGCCATTTCTCTAGCCCCAGAAATGTACATTTTTATAAAAGGACTAACATATGTATCCAGTCTTGAAACCATCACCACAATCAAAATAGTGAACATGTCCATCACCCTTCAAAATTTCCTCCTGCCTCTTTGTAATCTGCTCTTCCTATCCTATGCTCAAACAACTTCTGATCTACTTTTGGTCATTAGAGATAAGTCTGCATTTTCTAGAACTTTATATAAATGAAATACAGTATGATTTTTAAATCTCATTCTTTCGTTCTGACTTTTGAGAACCATTCATGTTGTCAAGAATATCAATTGTTCCTTTTTACCAATGAGTCCACTGTATAGATGTTCCACATCCACCTATTGATGGACATTTGTGTTGTTTCTAGGTTTGGGCTATTACAAATAAAGCTGCTATGAATATTCATGTGTTTATTATGTGTTTATTTGTTTATTATGTGTTTATTTCTTTGGAGTAGATACTTAACACATGAAATGGCCAACTCACATAATAGGTTTAAATTATACTTTTTTTTTGAGACATGGTCTCCATGTAGCCCTAGGTGTATTAGTCGGGATTCTCTAAAGAAACAGAACCAGTAGAATGAATATAGGGATTTATCAGATTAGCTCACAGGATAGAGTCTGAGTAGTCCAACAATGGCTGCACCACACTGGAGAAGCTGAGAATCCGTAGTCGCTCAGTCCACGAGGCTGGATGTCTCAGTAGTCCCAATCTGGTGCTGAAGGTCTGATGAATTCCGAAGATTGGCTAGTCTTCAGTCTACAGCAGCAAGAAAAACTCACCAGTGAGAGAGAAGGCAAGTGGCAAAAAGCAAGCGTTCTCCTCTGCCATGGCCTTTTATATGGGTTGCCATCAGAAGGTAACACCCACATTTAGGGTATGTCTTCCAGTTTCAGACGATCCAATCAAGAAGATCTCTTTCATTTCAATTAACCCCAGATCTAGTCAAGTTGACACACAGGATTAGCCATCACATGAGACATGGTCTCCATGTAGCCCTAAGCCAGGCTGAAACTAGCAGTGTAGACCAGACTGCTCTCTTTTTATTATTTTTTTTATTTATTATTATTATGGGTATGAGTGTATTGCATACATGTATGTAAGTGCACCTGTGTCATGCAATGCTTGAGGAGGTCAGAAGAGAGTGTCAGATCCCCTGGAACTAGAGTTATGGACAGTTGTTAGCCACCATGTAGGTGCTGGGAATTGAACTCTGGTCCTCTGCAAGAGCAGCCAGTAGTGTTAACCACTGAGCCATCTCTCCAGCCCCTTGATTATACTTTTTAAATAACTGCCAAACTTTGCCAAAGTTGACCACCAAAGAGCCCTACCAGCAGTAGACAAGCATGCCAACTGTAAAACACTACAGATGCTGTTTTGGTTTTTTGTTTGTTTGTTTGTTTGTTTGGTCTTTTTTGAGACAGGGTCTCCCTGTAGCCCCAGCTGTCCTGGAACTCACTATGTAGACCAGGCTGGCCTTGAACTCACAAAGATCTACCTGCCTCTGCCTCCCGAGTGCTGGGATTAAAGGCGTGTGCCACCATGCCTGGCACTAGACACTGTATTTTTAATTGTAGACATTCTAATAGGTGTATATTCACATCTCATTATGGTTTTAATTTGCATTCCTCGGTGAGTAATGGTATGCATACCTTTTCATGTTTTAATTTGGTTTTTGTTTTGTTTTGTTTTGTTTTTTTGAGACAGGGTCTCACTGAAACCCTGGCTAGCCCTGGAACTGACTATGTAGATCAGGCTGGCCTTAATCTCACAGAGATCTACCTACCTCTGCCTCCCAAGTACTAGATTTAAAGGTATGCACCACCATGTCTATGCCCTGCTAGAACAGCCTTTTTAAGAATTGTTCCAACCTCATTATCAATGATTTTTGTCAGTTCAGGTAGAAAGGGATGTGTAGCCATTTGTTGGATAAGAATGAATATCTACAGAAAGGTTTATACAAAAATACATTTCTAGGATCTGTGAAATATGAGACTTACAGACTGTGGATAATTGAAATTGCCAAACAAATTTTACTGTTAGTCAGAGACGTTAATATAATGATATCACACTGCTTTATGATCATAACATTCTGCAAAGTTGCCCTCATGACTATTTCCTATAAGCAAGTCAAGACACAAATGGTAAGAAAAATAATGTCCCTAAAATTTAGGAGCTGTCAAAGTTTCAGCAGTATCACATTTTCAGACAGGTTAAGAAGAACTAAGACCAAGTAAAGATCCAACACCTTGCTGAGAAGATATTTTCAAGCTAGGCTCCAGAAACTCATAGCAGGGGGCAGGAAGAAGTAAAGAGTGAAGACTGGAAGACGTTTTCAGGAGATAAAGACTACTTCTACCAGAAGCTTAGCAAAGAGAAGGGAAAGACAGCAGTGTTACAAGGGAGCAACAAGCACAAGCAGAAAGTAGTTCGTTTTAGTTCTTAGTAGAAAATGGCTGACTGAACACATTGGTGGACAGAGGCAAGGGGTCAATTGAGGAAGAGAGATGGGTGCAGGAGAAGGAGGCCTGCTGAGGCAGCAAGAACAGAGCACCCAGGAGAAAGAGAGGAGATGAGCTTCTTGCTTTCTGTCTTCTCAGCCTGCTCCCTAAAATCCAGCTAAAGTGGGGGCTCCAGGAGCCTACCGATGACCAGGCTGAGCTGATGTAATCACTGCTCCAAGCCACTAAATAATGAATAAACATTATTTCTTTTATGCCCTTTTTAATAGCCCTGTATAAAAGGACCTTTGTAAAAAGGCCAACTTGTCTTTCCAAAGTTTATTTTTAATATGCATAATTAATATGTACAGTAAAACCAATATTCACTTCCTTTGCCTAACGAGTATGACCACAAAGAAGAAAAAGAGGAAAAGTTTTATTTGTTTGTTTTGTTCTGTCTTTTGAGGTTTAATTTTTATTATTTTGTTGTTGTTCAACCAGGTTTGGGTTTTGTTTGTTGGTTTCCTTGTTGAGACATGCACTTGTGTAGCCCAGGCTGGCCTCAAACTTACTAAGTAGCCTGAGCATAGCCTTAAACTTCTGATATTCTTGCCTCCACCTCCCAAGTACACTCAGTTTATGTGGAGCTAAGGATTGAACCCGGGGCTTTGTGCATGCTAGGCAAGCACTCTACCAATTGAGCTACCTCCCTAGCAAAGGAAAAATATTACTAAAAATAAAATGGGGCTAGGGAAATAGCTCAGTGGATAAAGTGATTGCTCTACAAGTGTGAGGACTGGAGTTCAGCCCCTCAAATAAATCTATATAAAGCCAGGAAAGCACGGCAACCACCTGTCACCCCAGCAGAGGCAGAGACAGGGGGCTCCTGGGGCAGGCTTACTGGCTAGATTAGCTGGAAGTGGTGAGCACCAGGTTCAGCAAGACCCAGCTTCAAAAAATAAAGTATGTGCTTTATTTAATCCCAGTGTTCAGGAGGCAGAGGCAGGTGGATCTCTGTGAGGTCAAGACCAGTATGGTCTCCATAGTGAGTTCTAGGCCAGCTGGGACTACAGGGAGACCCTGTCTCAAAAAGACAAAAAATAAAATACGTATATGCTGGGGGGTTTGTACGAGTGACCCCTGGGCAGTGATGATTGGGGATGAGTAAGCACGCCATTCGCCAGCCCACGCCGCCCCCAGTACCGGGAGCACTCAGGTGCAATGGGGAGCCTAGCCAAGCAGGGACTCATTTATTGCAGGTGTTACAGAGCTTATAAAGGCACCTGGAAATCCCCACCCCCAAAGGTGTATCTTAAGGATGGTCACACGTTGATCATGCACTCCTCAGTAGTGCTTGGGGATGAGTAAGCACGCCATTCGCCAGCCCACGCCGCCCCCAGTACCGGGAGCACTCAGGTGCAATGGGGAGCCTAGCCAAGCAGGGACTCATTTATTGCAGGTGTTACAGAGCTTATAAAGGCACCTGGAAATCCCCACCCCCAAAGGTGTATCTTAAGGATGGTCACACGTTGATCATGCACTCCTCAGTAGTGCGGAAGTATTCTTCAGACTTTCAAAGCAAGTCAGGCCGCACCCCAATAACTTCCTCTTGGACTTCTGCAAAGTGGGGCCTTTACCAAGCATGGGCAACTGGAGAGGGTATATTCCTGGAGGAGTCCATAATCATGAGGAGGTAGGCTGTGGCCTCTGTCACTGAATTATCTGGTAAAGACACTTAAAGATAAGCATTATCAA
>NW_008349529.1:2177183-2178966 GCF_000622305.1 Nannospalax galili
GCACCCATATGGGGTTTGAATCTCCTGTAGGGTAGACACAGCCAAAGCCTTGACCCATGGTTAACAATGGATCTGGGTATCTCCATTGCCCCATAGTGGGGTCCTTCCACCTTACCCATACCTCAGGTCTCTGCTCCTGTCGTCCCCAATGCTTCTGAAACCGGGATTCCAGCTGATTTTTTTGAAAATTAAGAACATTAATAGTGAATAAGGCCATACCCAACTGTTGGTGGGAGCTTATTCCCCCTTTTTATTTCTGTAATTGAATTTTTAGGTGTTGATGGTTGCGTTCTATTATGGCTTGACCTTGGGGATTGTAGGGAATTCCTGTATTGTGTCGAATTCTCCAAAGTGAAAAGAAATCGTGTAAATTTTTACTCACAAAACATGGTCCATTATCAGTTTTCTTTGGAGCAGTCCCAACATAGCAAAGCACTGGAGAAAATGAGACTGAGCACGTTTAGACTTCTCTCCTGAATGAGTGGTAGCCCAACAGGCATGTGAGAATGTGTCAATGGACACAAAAATATACTTAATCTTTCCAAAAGGAGCATAGTGTGTGACATCCGTCTGCCACAAGGAATTGGGCTTGAGTCCCCTGGGGTTTACCCCTGGCTGTTGCAGAGGCAGTATCTGTAGAAAGGGTTGACAAGACTTACAGGTATGTACAATCTTCTTTAGGTCCTTAATGGGAACTTGAAGAAACCTCTTATGCAGTCCCCGCCAATTTATATGAGTGAGGTTATATAACCCCTGAGCTTCATTCAGGCCTGCTGAAAGGACCTGGGTGGAAGCCACCTTGTCTGCCTCTGCATTGCCTTGGGATAAAAGCCCAGGCAAACCTTGGTGCCCCCTAAGATGCTGTAAGAAAACAGGGCCTTCTCTCTCTTTAAGGAGCATAAGAATCTGAATCATCAAGGGAGTAATGGGGTTCCCATACAACCGGATATGAGAACCTAATAGCCCTGGAAGAAGACTGACTACATACAGGCTGTCAGAAATCAAGTTCATGGGCTCACTCATCTTTGTTAATGCTAAAGCAATGGCCATGAGTTCCTTGAATTGAGCTGAGCCATCACAAGTGTGGACATATCTTTTTGGTTTCTCATCTGCCCCCATGCATACTATCAATGCAGCTCCAAATCTGCCCCCGTCAGTGAAAACATTGTAGGCCTTTACAATAGGCTCCCTCGGCCCCAGAATTTGGCAACCACTGTTGCCAGCGGGCCTGTAGCACTCAGGGGTGGGGTGGATCCCCGGCCGCCCACGGACTAGACAGGATGGCCCCCCTCCAGCAACTTTCCCCGGACTGGGCCCTTCCAGCCCTCCCAGAGCCGGTTGCAGTGCACAGTCAATGGTGGGTTCTTTTATTTTTAAATGCACCCCACGGCTGCCACCCATCCCAAGCCAGGGGGCGGTCCCCCGCCCGGCTTTTGCGGGGTCCTCTGACTCCCGCACACCATAGTTCAATGTGGGTCGGGTGGGCGACCTTTGCCGCCAACCCCGTGCCCTCTGCTCCACCCCACCCTTCTGATAAAGGTATCCATGGATCCTGTTTTCATGCGTCCCAGGAGGCCCTGAAGTTGGCCAGGGCATGCCCGAGGTGCTGCTTCTTATTTTGGCCGCTTTTGGTTTCACATCTGTTGCATTTCTGCATTCTTCCTCAAACTCTTCCCATGATTCCCACTTATCCCCAATAAAAGCCTTAGCCGCAAGTTGCCAGGGAGCTAAATGAAGAGACTCTGCCCAAACCTTTTGAGCTACTGGATTTGACAGATCCAAT
>NW_008349529.1:2179730-2225024 GCF_000622305.1 Nannospalax galili
ATCCTGCCAGGTGAGCCATTCTCGAGTCTCCTCTGATGGGGTGTATCCTCCCACACCTAGGATTCAGGGCCCAGAAACTAGGTGCCTTTGTGATGGGACCTCCTCCTTTCTAAGAATGGTCCTATCAGGCCCCGTGCCCACTAGGCAGCAAAACCTCCTGCCATCTGTTTCAAGATCCATCTTGGGCCTTACACCAGGGATAATAGGGACTGTCCAATTCACCATAGGTTTTTCTCCTCTCCCGATCCCTCCTCCAGGGCATTGTAAATGTAGCCTATCATGGGGAAGTCCTCCTTTTGTCAACGGGGCTGGAGGCTGCCCCCCTCTTAGTTTAAAGGCTTTCCTTCAATATCAAATCTGGATTTACAATCCTTCTGCCAATGGAACCCTTTGCGACACCGGGGACAGGGCATAGATGGGGGTCTTTTTGATACCCCACCTCCAAGCTTAGGCCGGTTCTCTCACTGAGAACAATTTCTTTTAATATCGGGGAAGTCCTCCTTTCGTCAACAGGGCTAGAGGCTGCCCCCCACTTAGTTTAAAGGCTTTCCTTCAATATCAAATCTGGATTTACAATCCTTCTGCCAATGGAACCCTTTGCGACACCGGGGACAGGGCATAGATGGGGGTCTTTTTGATACCCCACCTCCAAGCTTAGGCCGGTTCTCTCACTGAGAACAATTTCTTTTAATATGGCCTGTCTGGCCACAACCAAAACATGGGCCTTCTATTCCTCTAGGCCCCGTTGTTACCTGCTGACCCAGATTAAGTGAATTAAATGCCTGGGTTAGGGCATGAGTCGGAGCCTCTGTTTGCATCTGTAAGACAGCAGCCATGGCTTTGGTTTGCCCCCTCTGGGTTCCCACCTCCTTGGAGGCAATTATCCATTGTCCCATGGACCTGTTCTTAAGGCCAGCACAGGATATCTTGTGATCAGCATCCATTCCATCCCATATCAGGAGTTTAGTGAATTGCTCCCTCAATGGGCCTGGGGGTAATTTTAATTTTAAGCTCTTCTCTACTCTGTCTATAAACTTGTAGAGGGGTTCACCAGCTTATGATTAATCCCTGCAAGAGGGGATTCAGGAGGCCCCTCTTCCAATTTTCTCCAAGTATTTAATCCTATGATCCTGACCTGTTCTGTATATGGGGCTGGAATGCCTGACTGTTGCTCCCCTGTGGCATAATGGTCTCTTGAACCAGTCAATATCCCAAAAGTAATGGGGACCGACGGGTTGGCACTTGCATTCCTCTCAGCCTGTATCCTGCTTTCCTCCTTAAAGAGGGCACACCATTTAATATACATATATAGGGCTAGGAAGGACTGCTTTGGCGAGGTCCAGCCAATCCTTTGTAGTACACTGCTGATGAGCCAAGCCTTGGAGGAGAGTATCTACCCAGGGTGATCCTGGGCCATCCTCAGCCACCGCCTTTTTTAATTCCTTTAAATCCTTCACCTCCCAGGGATGCCAGGGGTCAGGGCGAGTGCCTCCTGGATTTACATTAATAAGATACACTTCCACCCGTGGCCTCACAGAAGCCTCCTGAGCGGGGCCAGGATCCTGGAAATGGGGACGGTTTTCATGGGTTTCAGGAAGCCCTGAAGCTGGCCAGGGCACACCTGAGGTGCCGCTTGTTACTTTGGCCACTTTTGGTTTCACTTCTGTTGCATTTTTGCATTCTTCCTCAAACCCTTCCCATGATTCCCATGCCAGGGTTTCTAAAGGCTCATCAGGAGGTAGCGCCAAGGGCTTAGGGCTCTTGGGCCGAAAGCATGCCTTTAAGGCTGAAATAATAGGGTAGAACTCCAGCTGCAGATAACCCCCAATTGAACCCCCTTTTGTCGAGCTAGACATTCCACATGTTCCCATGCATCCCCAGTAAAAAAATTAGCCCCAAGTAGCCAGGGAGCCAAATGAACAGCCTCTGCCCAAATCTTTTGAGCTACTGGATCTGACAGATCCAATCCCCTGCTTTTAAGCATATCTCTCAGCGCTTTAAGCACTGGGTCCTCAGACTTAAAAGTTGCGTTACCCATCTTTCCAGGTCTTGCTTACCCCGAACTTCCCGATTGGCCCCAATCCATTTTTCTTCTTTCTTTCTTTTCTTCTTTTCACCTTCCTTCAAGCCCCACGTTAGGCGCCAGTTGCCGGGGGTTTGTACCAGCGACCCCCGGGCAGTGATAATTGGGGATGAGTAAGCATGCCATTTGCCAGCCCATGCCACCCCCAGTACTAGGAGCATTCAGGCACAATGGGGAGCCTAGTCAAGCAGGGACTCATTTATTGCAGGTGTTACAGAGCTTATAAAGGCACCTGGAAATCCCCCCTCCCCCCAAAGGTGCATCTTAAGGATAGGATGGTCACGCGCTGATCATGCACTCCTCAGCAGTGCAGAAGTATTCTTCAGACTTTCAAAGCAAGTCAGGCCGCACCCCAGTAACTTCTCGGACTTCTGCAAAGTGGGGCCTTTAGGTACCCACAAGTATAAGTATAAATAAAGTATAAAGCAATCAAGGAAAACATCCAGCATTCATTTTAGGCCTAACTACAAATGCACACACATGTATATGTGCACCTATACACATACCTGTGCCCCAAGACAGAGGAACACACGTACTCATACATCGCACACACACATACACATACAAAAAAATAAAATGGAAACCAGGTATGGTGGCATATGCCTGTAATCCCAGTACTTGGGAGGCTGAGGCAGAAAGATCACATGTTCAAGGCTAACCTGGGGTACATAACAAGACCCTGTCTAAAAAAAATTAATTAAAAATTGCTTATATTGGATCCCAAAATTCACGATGAAATTACCTAAACCTACATAAGAGAAAGTTAAAATAGAATAGTAATAGTTGACATTTAGTAAGAATTTACTGTGTTGGCCTAAGCTAAGTACTTTGTACATATAATCAAATTGAATCCCAGTAACACCCCCTAAGACAGATGTCATTAATTTTATTTCCTGTCAAGAAAGCTGAGGCAAAGAGAAGTTATCACCCCAAAGCTCTGTCAGCTGCACTATTCTATAGCAGTTTACATATATCAATAATTATTTATATATACTGAGGTTGACAATGTCCTAGAAAGAGGTAAGTACCTCCTGCTCTCATGGCAGCCATATGAAGTGTTTATTTTTATTACATATTTTAGAGATTCAAACATAAGAACCAGAAAATCAGACATACTATGCTAGTGCCCAAGCTTTCAACCCATGCGCTCAGGTGCCTACAAAGATCTTTAAAAAATAAAGTCAAGGGAAGTCTCTTTAATTTAAAAATGGCTTATAGGATCATGTGGCATATCAGCAAATATGAGCTAAATTCCCAATTCCCCGGAAGGAATAAAGTGTAGTATAAATTTCTAAGGAGGAACATATTGCCTGTAGCATATAAGCTGGGTATATGAAGTTGAAACTGAATGCCAATTATGAGACATCAAAACGCAATATGTTTAGTACTTTTCCCCTTTTGGGAAGAGACAGCAGTCGATGTTCTGAAGAAAAGAATGTGTTTATTCTATGGTGTAATTCTATGAGCTTCCAAGAGTCCACTCATGTAGGTCTAGCTCATCAGTTTCTTCAATTCAAACTTAATAGCTAGAATAATCGGATACAGCAAAACAATGCCATTGCTCCATTTAGTAGAAAGGAGAAACATCACATAAAAATCACTCTGGAAGTTGCAGGGCAGGGTGGTCCTCAGTGATAGAGCGTCAAACACAAGGCCTTGGGTTCAATCTCCAGCAACACACACACACACACACACACACACACACACACACACCCTGTGTGATTCTGGAACTGTAGTGCCTTAGTTTGAATGTAAGTGTTGGCAACCAACTTGTCTATGTGATTTACGGTGATTTTTTTTCTTTTATGAAACAAGCTTTTATTGTCACCCAATCTGTCCTATACTTTCTTTATAATCTAGGCTGGTTTTGAACTCAAGATCCCCCTGCCTCAAGCTCTTGAAGGCTAGAATTACAAGTGTGTGCCACCACGCGCAGCTCTCTGTGCCTGTGTCCTCAACAGGCCTTAGTCGCTGATGGAAGGAGTAGACACATGCCAAGTCAGCACTATGTAAATGCTAGCTACTGTTGCATTTGGGGTTAATAAGTCACCACTTGTGGTGTAGTGTTCCCAGCTGACTCTTGCCTGGCTGTCTAAATAAAAATCCTAGCATTTTCTCCCAGGCATGTTTTCAGTGTTGTACTGAAGCACTCTTCTTCATCTTTATAAAATTATTTCACATATCACTCTAACCTCAAATTTTGAAACCAGTGTGTTTAGACAAGTACCTGTGTCCATGAACTCCTTGTGCATTCTTTCAGAGAAAATTCTTTCTGGAAGCCCTTTTCCAATTCTGTTATATCATTTGCAGGGCCCAGAGACAAATAAAACCATAAGACCCCTTGGTAAAAAAAAAAAAAAAATATTAGAGAGGTCAGCAAGATGGCTCAGCAGATAAAAGCCCTTGCTGCGCAAACCTAATGATCTGAGTTTGATCCCAGAACATGCAAAGTAAAAAGGAGAACCAACTCCTGAAAGCTGTCCTCTGACCAGAGAGAGAGAGAGAGAGAGAGAGAGGAGAGAGAGAGGAGAGAGAGAGAGGAGAGAGAGAGAGAGATCATCAATATCAAATTTTAAAAGTATTTGAACATTGACAAAATAGCTCAATGGTACAGCACCTATCTACTAGCAAGCATGAGGTCCCAGATTCCAACCTCAGCACTGGAAAAAAAAAAAATTGCCTAAGTTTAACCAGGCTTGGTGGTATACACCTGTAATCTCAGCACTTGGAAGGCTGGAAGAGGAGGATCTCAAGTTGGAAGCCAGCCTGGGCAATATAGCCAGAACCAGTCTAAAACAGCAACAATGACAACAACAAAATTCATAAGGAATTTCAAGATGGCAACAGAAAAACATTAAGCCAAGTGCAGAGCCCCTCTATGTGCAAAACTCTGAGCAACTGCAAGAATCATATGCCAGCCCTGGTGATGTCATTTCCTTTTGAACTCCCTGAGTTCTCCAACTTTTTCCATTTATTTATTTATTTATTTATTTATTTATTTGAATCTCTATTTTTAGCCTGGCCTTTTCCAGGAATTTGAGAAATAGTCTGTAAGAATTCCAACTTCTCATTTCAGGACAGAGAACACAAGGGCTTTGGAGTGTGGGAAAATCAGATACTCTCCCAATTCAAAGGACATGCTGTGTACCATAGTAAGTACACACTCTGGGAAGTTCCCCCCCCCGCCCCGCCCACCTCTCAGCAGGGGCAGAGCACCTTCTAAGTAAGCCCAGGCTGTGTAAACAACACAGACAGTTGTTTACCTCCAGTCAAGAGCATGAGGCCTCCCACAACAACCCCAGCTTTTCAGTCCTTTCATTCCACTGAGGGAATCAAATGAATTGTTTGTGTGTGCACATACTTGTATAGGCATGTGTATCTAGAGACCAGAGGACAACCTCAAGTGTCATTCTCAGGACCCTGTCTACTTCCTTTGACACAGGGTCTCTCATTAGCCTGGCGCTCACTAGTTAGTTAGGCTAGTGACTAGAGAGCCCCAGGGATCCTTCGTCTCTGCCTCCCCAGCGCTGGAATTACAGGTCTGTGCCACCACACCTGACGTCTTTACATGGATTCTGGAGATTCAACTCAGGTTCTTCTGCTTGTAAGGCAAGTGCTTTACCTACTGATCCAGCCCTTCAGCCCCCAAGTGATTTTTTTTTTTTTTTTGCATGTGATGTGTCTGATGTGCGTGTGTGTGTGTGTGTGTGCACGTATATAGAGATACACATGTGTATGAGGGTGCACATGTGGGTGGAGGCCAAAGGATGACATTGGGGATCTTCCTCTGCCGCTCTCCCCCTTATACATTGGCATGGAGTCTCTCACTTAAACATAGAGCTCACCTACTTGGCTGGTCTAGCTGGCCAGCTTGCACTGGAGTCCCCATCTCTGCCTCTCAAGCATTGGGAGTACAGCTGGGCCACCGCTCCAGCCTGGCATTTATGTGGGAGCTGGAACTTGAACTCCAGTACTCATGCTTGCACAGCAAGCACTTTACACAATTGCGCCAGCCCTCAAGCCCCCAAGTAAATTTATTAAAGTATTTTTTCCTTTGTAGTTTTTCTCAATTTGATTTCTACATTACCTGAAGATAGTCAAAGCTGAAATCTATTTGCAATAGTTTTATACCAACATTAAGTTACTATTGAACATTAAATAGAAATGCTAGAGCCTCCTTTCTTAATGAAGAGTCTTGCCTTTGATGTTGAAATAGCAAGTAGATTACATATAAATGTCTTTTCTTTCAATATTTTTACTTATTATTTTTATTTTATTTTTTATATGTATGAGTGTATTGCCTGCATGTATGTAAGTGCACCCATGTTGTGCAATGCCCATGGAGATCAGAAGAGGGTGTCAGATCCCCTGGACCTATAGTTACTGACAGTTGTTAGTTACCATGTGGGTCCTGGAAACCAAACCCTGGTCCTCTACAACAGCAGCCAGTACTCTCAACCACTGGGCCATCTCTTCTGCCTTGTGTCTCTTCTTTCAAAAACACACAATGTTCAATGCATATTTCACCCGTATGTACTTCCTATGGTGCTATAGCAAGGAGAAATTCAGTCTATAAAAGATTAACATGTTGATTTAGTCTTCTCTGTATCTCCTTTGAACTGACAAGATAGAACTACCATTTGCTTGATTTGGTTGTCCAATTCTTCACTCGTCTTCGTAAATCATGCTTACTTGGTAGATGAGGCAGGAGGATCTTGAGTTCAAGGCCAGCCTGGGCTACATAATAAGCCATTGTTTTAAAAAACAACAATGAAAAACACCTCTTAGCAATCTTGAATCTCCGTGAGTAAAGCAACCACAGCCTTTGCGATTATTGGCAGATATCAATTTATTTTTAAAATCTGCTTAAATAAGCTCATTTTCTCATGTTTTTAATTATAAGTATTTGGATTTGAGTTGTAGTTATCAAGGCCAAAGTGAGACAGCCTAGTAATCAGATCATGGATGAAGGCTAGGTGTCAGTTACTGAAGCAAAAAGAATACGTAATCTTGAGTGCAAACATAGATCCAAAACAAGAAGCAAAGCAGATTAGAGCCACAAGTCAGAGTCATGGCAAGTCCACATGGCACATACCAACAGAAAGCAACGTAGCCTGTGATGACCCAAACCAACTTGGCCATGAACAGTGCCTGCTGCATAGTGCTGCAACTCCATCAACCCTGACCTACAAGGCAGATAGTGAGAAACCAGTATTCCCATTTGGAGGGAAGCTAGTATTCAGGATGAAGTCTCTCGGTGACAATGGTCATGTGGCTAGAAAATGGCTGGCAGAACAAGGCAGAGCCATAAACACTGAGGGACAGAACACAAGGATTAGAGCAGATAGTAAGAGGTCTAATGACCTGGCTCTGCTTAGGAAGAAGGTTGGCCCAGGAGCTGGGCTTGACTGACACTGATGTACAGGAGCCAACTCAGACAATTAACTCGTTGTTAAATTCTAAGGCATTTTTAAAGACAGCTATTAAACATGCCCATTATTTAAAACTGCTATATGAATTATAACCAAAGATTTATATTAAAAACCAAAGTAATATACACTCAGAAGAACATTTTAGCATGACTGTAATCTGAAACAATAAACAGGCAGGTGAGAATTTGTCAGCAGTCCAAAAGAGGGTGGGGGTGTTGCTTCTGTAATTTTCTGTAACTACCACACCCTATCATCAGAAACCCGAGAATCATCTTAGACTCCTTCCTTCTACTCACTCTCATATTCAGTTACTAATCACCAAATCATAGAGATGAGCACTTCTCAGTCGACTGCAGTGAGATCCAGTTACACTTCTCCCCACACGGCCCAATGCTTTTAAAAATACAATAAAAATGAATGGCTAGAAAAATGAAATGGAAAGAAAGGGCTTCAAAACTCGAGTCTAATTTCTTCCATTGTTATACTTAACAACTATGAAATTACTTCTGCAACTTGTTACAAAAGTTTTAAAATTCTTGGGACTGGAGAGATGCCTCAGTGGTTAAGAGCACTGGCTGCTCTTGCAGAGGACCCATGTTCAAATCCCAGAACCCACATGGAAGCTACCTACCTCCACAGTTGCCAGCATGCTGTAGGCATTTCAGAATGAAAAGAAGGCAGAAGGGAGGAAGACAGAGAGAGACGGAGAAGCAAAGAATAAGAACCAAGTTGAGAAAATGCACAAAAATCAAATGCAAACGGGACTGTATATCCTGCGAGGGAATTGGGATTTTATCCTAGGGCCAATTACTCTTTTTTTTTTTTTTTTTTTTTTTTTTTTTTTTTAATCTTTTTGAGACAGGGTCTCCCTGTAGACCCAGCTGGCCTGAAACTGTCTATGTAGACCAGGCTGGCTTTGAACTCCAGAGATCCGCCTGCCTCTGCCTCCTGAGTGCTGCCACCACACCCAGCCAATTACTCTTTTTAATAGTGTCATAGCAAGATCCCTAATTCGATTTTGGGAGATAGGCCTGGAAGAAGGATAAAGGACTGATTAGGGGCAGAAGGGAGCAAATGAACCTAGAGAGAAGAGTTAGGAAACCATTGCACTAACCCAGGCAAGAAGATGGGGAAGAGACACAAAGAAGTGATGGACTCTAGAGCTGCTTCAGCGTGAATTGTCAGACCTTTCCTGATCAACAGAAATATGGAGGATGGCTTCCAGATATTTGCCCTATGAGCCTCAGAATATAAACATAAGTATTTAATATATGAAAACTGCCATAGTATAGTACAGATCTTGGGAGATAACTTCTCTGCACCTCAGCTTCCTTGACATGAAACAGAGTTAATGACACTTATCTCACAGGGTGTTATGAGGATTAGTAAGATTACACATAAGAAGTGTTTAGCATAGGCCAGCACAGTCAGTTCTTACTAAATGCTAACTATTATTATTTGACTTACTGTCTTAAATCATTGGTGCTAACCACTGATGTAAGAATTAGGCACCCCGCTCCTTGCTTTCTACTCATTGTCTCTTTCAGAGCTTTATGATTTTCTCAAGCTTCCCCAGGACTCCAGAGAAACGCAGCTGCTATTGCTTCAGGGAGAAGAGCAGTCATCACAGAGCAATCTCGCCACCTCCTCATCTCTGCTCACTAGTCTGTCTGCTTCCTCCTACCCCAGGCCTTCATGGTAGGCACTCTCTTCGGGTCTCCCCCAGTTCTGCTCTCTAAGACCTCAGCCCCCAAAGAAAGCCTCTTCCTACACCTGTACCTCTGCTCCCTCCTTCTCAGAGCATGGAACGTTCAAGTGTCTCTCATCTTAAGATCCTCCTTCCATCTGTTGCCTTTTCTTTGCTTTTCTTTAGCAGTCAAGAAGTGGGTAGTATAGAGGTGTGTGTTTATTTCTATGCATTTAAATCCGTCTGTAATTTCCTTGGGGATTTCTTCCACTGCTGCTCTATTGGAAAGTCTTTCTACAGCCAGCCACCAGATAATTCTCCATCCATATTATTTTTTAAATTTATCTATTTTTATTTTATGTGTGAGTGTGCCGCCTGCATGTGTATAAGTGCACCCATGTCGTGCAATGCCCATAAAGGCCAGAGAGGGCATCAGATCCCCTTGAACTAGAGTTATGGACAGAACTAGAGTTATGGACAGTTGTTAGCTGTCATGTGGGTGCTAGGAATCGAACCCAGGTCCTCTGCAACAGCAGCCAGTGCTCTCAACTGCTGAGCTCCTCCATTCATATTGTTATATCACCAGCATTGTTCTCAAGATCTTGCTGTAAAGCCGAAATTAAGTTAATTAATTAAGAAATTTAATTAATTAAATTAAGAAAAAAGAAAAATTACATAGAAATATTATTAACTTTGAGTCATATTTGTAGATAATCATTGTTAAAAGTATGAAGAAGTTACTACCAGATACAGTTCTTGCTAATACATTGGCACATATTCTTTCTAGTAACTTTACTCTGCATATCTAGCTGTATGCATAAACATCTATTTTATGAATGCTTTTTCACTTCAAATTATATCATGGGTATTTTTGCCACGTTATTTTTTCGAATCCCTTTAATGCAACACTAAAAGATATGTAAACAGCCTATTATTTAGATGATTCATGATTCAGCTTATTGACTCATCCCTTACTACTGGATTGCTTTGCCAGTGTTTTATTAAGATAAACCCCCCTACTTACATTTCAGATTGTTTGCTTAGAATACCTTGCTGAAGAGAGACTCTGGTACCAAAGAGTATGAACAGTTTTTACGCTATTAGCACACACTACAAACTGCTTTCCTGAAAGGTTGTACCAAGATCCTTTACTATCCACTCTGCCCTTGTCAACTGTGCTGTCTTTTTTCTAATATATAAAGGAAAAGAATGTTTTTCTTCTAGTGATTAAAACTGGCACTCATTCTTTTGTTCTGCATCTCTGTGGTTTAAAAATAAAGCTGGAGAGATGGCTCAGCGGTTAAGAGCACTGACTGCTCTTGCAGAGGACCCGGGTTCGATTCCCAGCACCCACATGGCAGCTACAAACCATCCTTAACTCCAGTTCCAGGGGAATCCAAAGCCCTCTTCTGACCTCTGCAGCATTGCCTGACACGGGTGCACTCACATACATGCAGGCAATACACTCTTGCACATAAAATAAAAATAATAAACAAAAGTTCTCATCCAAGATACATTTTTAAACAACAGGCAGACAGAATTTCAGTGTCCAGCAGGTGCCACTCATTGTTCAGCAACATGCTCAGCCCTTTCCTTTTCAGCACTCCTGGCAAATAAGCCAACTTGGAAGTACAAAATGTCCCCCCACTTGAAATATTTTATTTATTATTTTTATTTTATATGTATGCATATATTGCCTGCATGTAGGTGAGTGCACCCCTGTCGTGCAATGCCGCGAAGGTCAGAAGAGGGCTTCCCATTCCCTGGAACTGGAGTTAAAGATGGTTCAGAGCAACTATGTGGGTGCTGGGAATTGACCCCGGGTCTTCTGCAAGAGCAGTCAGTGCTCTTAACTGCTGAGTCATCTCTCCAGCCCCAGAAACTGACATATATATATATAATTAGTCACTTCTACTTTCTCATTGACTTATCTAGTCATGTTCTTTGCTTGTTTTATTATTTGTATTTTAACTATTTGTACTTTAACTGCATTTTTCTTAGTGGTTTTTATGAGTTCTTTAATATATGAAAGGTATTATACCTCTTGCTGTAAAGTTTGTTAGAAATATTTCCCCTCTTGATATGCCGTTTAAGTTTGTTTATAAGCATCCGTGTTTGTAGAAGAGGTGGGTAGTATAGAAGCATGTGTTTATTTCTAGGTATTTAAATCCTTCTAAATTCCTTGGGGATTTCTTCCATTACCGCTCTACTCAGAAAGCCCTTCTGCAGCCAGCCACCAGATACTTGCCCATTCATATTATTATATTAGCAGCATTGTCCTCAAGATCTTTCTGCAAAGCAGAAATTAAACTCTCACTCTCTAGAATGCTCCCAAACAGAAAGGAATACAGACATACATATAGATAAACATAAAATCATAAAGGAAGACTGGTAGACCCAGTTAAGAGAACATCATGACAAGGTTAGGGGGACAAATTTAAATAAAACAGCTTGTTGCCTGCTTTTACAATCACTTATTAATTTTGAGCATTTAAAACATCCACAAAATTGTGCTGCTTCTAGAAATACATGAAATAAGAATACAACAGTTCAACCTACCTATCAGTTCTTCTTCCTGACTTTGGAAGTTTTAAAAACAAGGACTTGTGAAATATTTCCCAAACAAGGATTCATCCAGTCTCACAAGTCTGAGTTTGATGCCCTGTCTCAGTTTTATCTAAGGAATTCTATCTCAAGCCAGCAAGATGGCTCAGCGGGTAAGGGCCCTGGCTGCTACAACAGATAACCTGAGTTCAATTCCTGGTACCTCACAAGTGCTGGGATTACAGGCATGTGCCACCACACCCAGTTTATGTGGTGCTGAGGATTGAAACCAGGGCTCTAAGAATGCTAGGCAAGTAAGTACTTTACCAACTGAGCCATATCCCCAGACTCCTCTCATAACATTTTGAAAGATGGTTCACGTTTTTCAAAATGGGAGACAGACTGTTCATTTAAGCTTGCCTTTCCAGATTCACCTCTTGAAATAATCTCCCACATCACTAAAGATGAATGTTTGCCTTCACTGGTAATTCATTCATTTACCAGCCTCCTGCCACATCAGAGAACCCAGTTCCACTCATCTCCATCCATCCTAAGCAGAAATGGATGCCAAATTCTGGCTCAACATTTGTCAGCTGAAGAGTTTTCCAAGACTAGCCCAGTGCCACTTTCACACTTTCTCTGACTCTATTACTGACAATTTAAAGTATTCTACATTATTTCACACCTCCATTATCATTTCATGATTTTTTCCATTGGCTTTATTTTTTCTTATTTATATTCTATGTTTCTCAAGAATTTTGTCTATGTCATCTTCTCCTCTTCTACCATTCATGATGCATTTTAAAGTGTTACACATTTCTTTTTCATTATATACATAATAATAGTCCTTACAGATCTGGTAGTTAACTGCCCTCAGCTTTTGCATATTCACCTACAAACACAGATTCCCAGAAACCCAGCAAAATCGGAAATGAAGAAGAGACCGTGAAGACGCCACACATTGAGTCAGATTATAGACCTTGGTACCTCATTTTGGAGGGCTTGTTTTCCAGTTTGGGGTTTTGGAGGTGGCTGGTTTGTTTGCCGGTCTGGAGCTGTGTTGGTTGGAGGAATACTTTTCTAATTTCTCTTAGGCTGGGGAAAATAAGTTTGAAACATCTCCCAGCATTTCTAAGAACTGCAGAATCCGTGGCCAGCTTCAGAATGCTGCCAGTGCTGGCCACTGTGATTTAATCTTATGGGAAATATTATGAAAGTTCAAATTACATCAGTTTAGTTATTCTAAAGAAGTTCGCACTGTTCAAAAACACCATCATGTCATCATTTTTCTCTGCAATGGATGAATGTTTTATATTTAAAAAAATTAAGGCTAGAGAGATGGCTCAGCGGTTAAGAACACTGGTTGTTCTTGCAGAAGACCCAGGTTTGAATCCCAGCACCCACATGGCAGCTAACAACTGTCTGAAACTCCAGTTCCAGGGGATCCAACAGCCTCTTCTGTCCTCCATGGGCATTGCACGACACAGGTGCACTTACCTACACACAGGCAATACACACATACACATAAAATAGAAATAATAAATAAAATAAAATAAACTGGGAAGAGGCTGGAGAGATGACTCAGTGGTTAAGAACACTGGCTGCTCTTGTAATTTTGATTAACACTATCTAACTGCCCTCCTAAAATGTCAAAGTAATTTATTTCCTACAACTAAGTATAAAGTATCAATATATGCACCTTCTTCATTACTATAATTTTATAATATTTTTTTTATCGATTAGAAACATTTTTTACCAGTCTGAGGGCATTTTTTATGACTAGTAAAGTTTGGTATCCTTTTCCATATTTATAGACTACTGGGTTTCTTCTATGAATTTGTTCTTATCCTTCTTTTGCTTATTTTTGAAATGAGATTACTCTATCTTTTAAATTATTGTATATACATAAAAGAAATTTAAAAAAAAAAAAGTAGCCAGGCCTGGTGGCACACTCCTTTAATCCCAGCACTCAGGAGCCAGAGGCAGGCAGCTCTCTATGAGACTGAGGCCAGCCTGGTCTACACAGTGAGTTCCAGGCCAGCCTGGATTCAAACCTTCACTTGGTAAATGCATGCCTTGGAGAAGTTACTTAGCCTCATGTACTTCATGTCCTCACCTAGGACCGTAGCAACAGTATCTACCTAGGATTATAGGATTGTTGTGAAATGTTCAGTGGCTTACAATTAAAAGGTTCTTAAAGTGCTGGGGATATAGCTAGCTCAGTGGTAGAATACTTGTCTGGTATGTGCAAGACTCTGGGTTCAATCTCCAGGAACACACACACACACACACGCATGCACATACACACACACACACACACACGTACATACACACACACACACACACACACACACACACACACACACCACTCAGAACAGTGCCAGGCACAGAGAAAAGTTTCTGATAAATGTTAGCAGTTTACAAGAGTTATTGATCAAGATGAATGGGACTCATTTATCTGCAGTGGCTATTTTCTTTCACCCTGTTCTTTATTTTGTTGTAATGTCTTTGAACGACATTGAAGTTTTTCGTTTATATGCACTTAAGTCTGTGAATCTTTGCTTTAAAAGGTTTACAGGTTCTAAGGTGCTCAGAAGGTTCTTCTCAACTCTAGAAGTTTAAAGCTATTCTTCCACATGTTCTTCCAATCATTTTATAATTTGATTTTTGACATTTGGATCTTTATTGGAAATATATTCTTGTAACTTGGGTAAAAGTGAACATTATTCTTTCCTTAATGGATAACCATTCCCCTGCTTTCCCTTTCCTTCATCAACTTGAAGCATTAACTATATTTTGGTGAATCAAGTTTCTATAACATCTTGAAGGTATTGATACTTTTACATGAAGTACCCTACCTTGGAACATGGTAGTTTCTCCAGCGTACAGATCTAATATTGTTTTTGTTTGTTTGTTTCTCTTGGTTTTTTTGAGACAGGGTCTGACTATGTAGTCCTGGCTAGCCTGGAACTCACTATGTAGACCAGGCTGACCATGAACTCATAGAGATTCACCTTTCTCTGCCTCCAAAGTACTGGGACTAAAGGCATGTGCCACCACACCCAACTTAATATTGCATCTTTCATTAGGTTTTCTCCATATAAATCATGCTTACTTCTTGTTATATTATTTTCAAATGTTATTTTTATTTTATGCATATGATTGTTTTGCCTGCATGTATATAAGTGCACCACAGGTAGTGCCTATGGAAGCCAGAGAGGGCATCAGATAGATCCCCTGGAACTGGAGTTAGGGTGGTTGGTAGCCACTATGTCAGTCCTGGGATCTGAACCTGGGTATGCTGTAAGAGCAGCCAGTGCTCTTAATTGCTGAGCCACCTCTCCAACCCCTCTTGTTTTTGTTTGTCTGTTTTTTTGTTTGGTTTGGTTCTTTTGTTGATTTTTGTCTTTTTTGAGACAGGATCTCCTTTTAGCCCCAGCTGGCCATGACTATGTAGACCAGGCTGGCCTTGATCTCACGAAGATCCATCAGTAGCTGCCTAGGATTAAAACTGTGCACCACCGTGCCTGGCTAGTTATAGTCTTATGCATTCTTTAATTTACTAACTCAGTTTACTAAAGTGATAAATTAGGATGTTTCCGCAATAGTAAACTATCTTCATTGATTACATAGGGTTCTAATTCTGCAATTTCTTCTGAAGTATGTCAAACGTATAAAAATATGTATTTCACTTATATTGTACTTGAATTAATTTGCATATTTAATATATTTTAATATGGTATAAATTAGGCACCTGTGTATCCACTGCCGATTTTTCTCAAATGTTAATATTTTATTATATTACAAAATTGAAGAACATATGGAAATTTATTGATACAGCCAATTTTCCTTACACTCCTCTCCCCAAAGATGAAAATATTGAAAGGAATGGAAGATAGAGTAAGTAAAATGTGTCTAATTAGAGTTCCAGAAGAAGAAAAGAATAAGAAATACAGATATTAGAGATACGATAGCTGAGAATGTTCGTATGATGAAAGATCTGAATCAAAATATGTGACATCTAAAGAATCTCAAGCAAGGTGAGTTTTGAATTTCATTAATGTATCACCTGTTTAGAAAAAACCCTACATAAATAGGGGTGGTTTTGTTAGAACAAATATGGGAAAGAGGCTAGGAAATGGACCAAGAAAAATGGTCCCTACTAGGTGAGTTGTTCTAACTACAGTCACTTCTGTAAGTTAACTTGTACATCAGACAGCACACCAAAAACATGAACAATGATAGTGTTTTACTCAATATTTCAGTACAAGGAAAATGCTTATCCATATTTCCCTAAAAACTATAGACTAAATACTACAAAAGCACAAACTATATAATTTGCTACTTGTGTAAAATGAAAGAGAGAGAGAGAGAGAGAGAAATGACTTGGAGGTAGAACATTGTACAAGGTCCTGAGTTCCACCTCTAGCACTGCAAAGAAATAAAAATGTAGTAGTAGTTGAACTGGAATCTGGTAGCTGAGCACCTTTTGTCTTTTTGAGACAGGGTTTCCCTGTAACTCCAGCTGTCCTGGAACTTACTACTATGTAGACCAGGCTGGCCTTGAGCTCAGAGATTCACCAGCCTCTGCTGAGATTAACGGTCTATACCACCACGCCTAGCCTCTGAGTACCTTTATAACCAGAATCTTCTTCCAATCATAAACACAGACTTGACTTAAAGCAGGAAACTGAACTGAAGTAAACCTTGAGTCAGAAATTGAATTCAAAATGAACTATATTAATCTGCAGAAATACAACAGGAAACAAATCCAAATACAGTAATAACACTACACAACCAAATTTTCTCAGAAAGTCATTTGCTAGCATCTGATTTTTGTCTTTTTGAGAAAACAGACTTTTTCAGTACTTCAGAAAACTTTTATCCAACAAGATACCATGTACCTAAAAAGTTAGATGATGATAAAATAACCACTCAACAATCCTTTTCAGAAACTCATCACTGAGCCACATGCTGGAAGCCAGGATTCTGAGAAGCAGACAGTAAAGGGAAATTCCAAGAGAAGCCAAGAGAGCACCATGAGAAAGCAAGAAAGAGGCATCAACCCCCGGCCTGGGAGAAGGCAGTCCAGCGCCTGAAAACTGGTAGAGGAAAAAAAAGGTAATCTGAGGTTTTTTGTTCTTTTTGTGTGTGTGTGTGCTTCTAACTTTTCTCTCATCTCTCTTTTTTTAATGTATTTTTAATAGTGTGTAGTGTGTGTGTGTGTGTGTGTGTGTGTGTGTGTCCACGCATGCACACATGAATGCAGATGCCTTTGGAAGCCAGAGTCATCAGATCCCCCATTTGCTGGAGATACAAGCGGGTGTGAGCCGCCTGACGTAGTGGCTGGGAATTGAACTCAGATCCTGCGCTGAACCACTGAGCCATCTCGCCTTTCCCCAGACCTTCCTCTTCCTGCACTTCTCTTATCTGTCATCTGCATGCCTTATCTGTATTTTCTTTTACTATCCCTCCCACTTATTTTGTTTGTTTTATATTCTTTGGTTTTCATTGGTTGGTTGGATTTTTGAGAAAGCGTCTCATGTAGCCCAGGCTAGCCTTGAACTCCCTGCATGCGGCCAAGGATGACCTTTCAACTGATCTCCAGTCTTCACCTCCCAAGTGTTGGAATTGTGTGCCCCACCATACCCAGCTGCTCCTGTTGGTTTTATTTCCCGAATCCTATTTCCATTCTCTTTTTCTACTCCTGTTTCTTTCTCTAGTTCCTGGTCAAGTGGCAGTTGGTTGGTTGGTTGGTTGGTTGGTTGGTTGGTTGGTTGGTTGGGTTTTTTTTTGGTTTTTGGTTTTCTTTTCCAGCTTTCCCTTTTCTTAATCTTTTCAATGATCTGATCTCATTCCCCACCCAAAGCCAATGTTTATACTCTTAGGAAACAGATTTGATGGCATTTACTTATTTGCTTTATCCAGTGTCATAATACACATCACTCATCATACCTGAGGGGAAACAATGTTCATACACTGCATTAACTTTCTATCACAAGATACCTGAACCAGGCATGGTGATGCATGCCTTTCGTCCCAGCACTTGGGAGGCAGAGGCAGGTAGATCTCTGTGAGTTCATGGCCAGCCTGGTCTACATAGTGAGTTTCCAGGCCATCTGGGGCTACAGGGAGGCCCTGTCTCAAAAAAGACCAAAAAAAAAAGAAAGAAAAATTTACTTCAGCTTATGTTTTCAGAGGTTTCAGCTGACAGTCACTTGGCTTTACTCTTTCTGGGCCTGTGGTGAGGGGGAGCATCATCCTGAGAAACACCCGACAGAGCAAAATTGCTCATCACACAGTGTACAAGAAGCACAGAAGAAGAAAAGGGGAAGGATCCAATGACCTAACTTCCTCCCACCTCTAAAGGTTCTACCATTTGTCCATAGTGCCATCAGCTAAAGACTGATTAAGTCTTAAACACATGAGTCTTTGGGGAATAGCTGTGATCCAAACCATAACATTGTCCCCCTGGTCCCTGGCTGAGGAGTTATGGACAGCTGATGGCCTCTGCCAGAAGAAGAATCAGTTTTCTTTAAGGGTGTGACCCCCCAGTAGGTTGACCACACTTCAGTGGATGGCCCACACCCAGGAGTATATAGGCATCACAAATTAGACATGGTTGGGAGGTGGAAGTAAATCTGAGAGGAGTAGGGGGTAACTATGCTCAAAAATCATTGTATGAAATACTCAAAGAATTAATTAAAATCATGTATGTAAATGCACTACATATGTGAAATGCTCATGGAGACCTTAAGAGGGATCTGGAACTGGCATTAAGGACAGTCTTTAGCCTCCATGTGGGTGCCGGAAACCAGACTTGGGTCCTCTGGAAAAGCAGTCAGTGCTCCTAACTGCTGAGCCTTCTCTCCAGCCTCCAAATCTTACATTTTTTTTAAAAAAAAGTAATCATCAAGGTTTTAAATGTTTTTCCCATTTTTCCACCATGACCTTCCCATAATTTTCAAAGCACTTTTTAGTGAGCACTGTTAATCCATTTAAAATTCATAGTGACAATTTTTAAGATAATCCCAAAGTCTCTCATTGTAACAGTCAACCTCCAAGATGACTCCTAGTACCTGTGTCCTCATGTCATCCCTTCCCATACTCTCTCAGGATTGGTCTGTGTGACAAGTCGAACATGGAAGAAAATATGTGTTGTTTTCAAGGTTAGATCTTAAAATAAATTGCACATTATTTATTTGGTTATTTGCTCTAGGGGAAGTCAACCACCAGTTGCAAAAACATTCAAGTAGCTCTTGAGGGAGACAAACATGGTAAAGAACCAAGGCCTCCTATCAATAATCTGAACCAATAGTTGAGGCAATACACCGGTGCACCATATTGAAAGCAGCTCCTCCAGCCTGTCGAGCTACCAGAGGATGTTAGTAGCCCCAGTCAGTATACTCACTTCAGTGTTGTAGCAGACTCCCAACCAGAACCAGCTAGCTTAGCTGCTCCCCAAGTCCACATAGAAACTGCGAAGGATAATAAATGTCCATTATTGTTTTTATCCACGAACTTCTAGTAATTTGTTATGTAGAAACATATAACTAAAATACTCGCCATTTTGGATTTAAAAAGAAAACAATTTGTGTATAAATACCAGAAAGCATTTCTTTCTGTAAATATTCATACACTCTCTCCAAGAAGGAAATGTTTTTAATTTCTGAAACTTTTTTGTGCATTTTAATCTGTCAGTGCTTTTAATTGTTTTTTCCTTGTACACTATACATAGCCTAAAATTGATCATTTCATCTGTGACAAATCTGATTACAAAACAAGACTACCTCCAGGCATAGTTGTACACACCTATAATTCCAGCATTTGAGAGACAGAAGGATCAGGAGTTCAAGGTCATTCTGGGTTACACAGCATGTTTGAGGCAAACCCAGACTACACATCTCAAAAATAATTAACTAATTAAAATAAATCAAGGTTCTATGACAAAATAATGTAGACAAACAACATCATCCCCAAAATCAAAGCAATTAGATAAAAAAATAGAAAAATAATCCCACTTTGCCAAAACAATGCATTTGTATGTATCCTAAAATAGCCATAACACTAAAGAACATTTCTATTTGTTCTCATTTTTAATACATTTATCTTTACATTCCCTGCATTATTTTGTTTCAAATTTAAAATTTTGCTAAATTTTATAAATAGGTCTTAGTCTTACTCTTTAACGTCCACCACTGAGGTTTTTTTCCTTAAAAATCTGAGCACTGAGGAGGCAGAGACAGATCTCTATGAGATAGAGGCCAGCCTGGTATACATAGCAAGTTCCAGGCTAGCTGGAGCTATAAGGAATGCAAAAAAAAAAAAAAAGTGAACTCATGCTTCTAATAACCCATCTAAATAATTTTGCTATTAACCTAAAACTAAAACATCAAGACACTCCTCCATATTAAAACTGAACTCTACTGTGATATCATTTAATTGAATCTCTAGATTCATTCTGAATGTACATAAGTTCTCATTGTGAATTTTTTCTTGCAAAGTATCCTGATGGATATAGTGTGAACTTCATTTACATGATCCAAGATTAGGTTGATAATAAAAAGGAATTAGATCAAAATACCAGCCTAGAATCCTTCGGTATTTGTTTCCCTTATAAAAGTAACACACGGCACTCAAAATGGCTTCTGAGGATTGTGGTAATCTCCATGGATTAGATGTGGAATGAAATTCATTAAATAATTCAACAAATATTTGTGGATCTCTGATCATGTGCTGGGCATTATCCTACAGTTAGAGAAGCAGCAATGAACAAGGCACATTGGGGGACTGTTTTCCTGGTCCTCATATGGCAATGGTTGGCAGACAGAGCACTAACCAGTAATATATTTTTTTAATAGAAGGATGAGCAGGATCACTTCATCACTTCAGATGACAATAACTGTTGTAAAGAAAAACCAAACAGTGATATATACAGGGAAGATTTATAAGGTATCGTATGGGAAGGCTTCTGATTGGGGGCTGGGGGCAGGTGGAAGCTAAAAACGTTGGTTTAGAGAATTCTAGCCTGAGGAAAAATGTAACACACATTGAATCACTTCTTTCAGTGATATATGTATATTTTTCTAATACCCCAAATCTGATACGTTGGGAATGCATCATAGTTAAATATCTACCCTTCGCCCATTCCTTTCCACTGTGGTCCTCAGGGTTTGGTCCTAGCACATAGAAGACCTCTTCAAAAGTCCAATACCCACCCTCACTTCCGCCCTCGCCTCTCTGTTTGTCAAGAATCCTTTAAAGAATATTACTTAGCTTTATGTTCAGAATCTATCCCTTGTTCTCAAAGACTTTCAATTAATTTTGAAAAAGAATATTCAAGTTCCTTGTTATTCCACTAAAGACTCGTTTTCCACCCATCACCCTCTCAAATGAACATATTGAAGTCTGACCAATTCAGAGATTGCAAAAACAGCTATGACGCCTGGTGTTTGTGGAGTTCTGTTTCCACATCCCTGTCAGCGAAGCAGCTTGAGACTATACCGGGAAGCTTCCCACCCACCCACAGCAGTGATTCTGTCCAGAAAGTAGCTGATTTAACTAAGAACCCAGCAGGGACTCTCCAGAAACTCCTTTCAAATCTGTGTGCACACCGTCTCTGAAACACCCCGCAAAGCTGATCTCCAACCTGAGCCTCCACTCAGGTCCACACATCTCACCTCTGTCCCCCTCCGCTGATGGAGACAGCCTAGCCCTTACACTACTCTCTAACAGCAAAACAAATGACTTGTACCAAATATTTTGGGAGTTGGGTCACTTTGAGGGTGGAGAGGGAGAGTCACGCCGAGGGGCAGCGGGGACGCCTCTCTCATTGGCTCAGCCTCTCCTCCTCCAAGCCTCCCCACGCCCTTGAAGTTCCTGCCAAATTGCTCCCTTTGTCTCAGAAACATTCCACCCACACCCCAGCCCCTTAGGAGCTCTCTTCTGCTCTCCAAGCTCGAGTATTTTTCAAAGTAAATACATTTTCCTTTCTGAGAGGAATTCTGTTGCCAACTTTTAATAAAATAACATTCCTTAAGCCTTGTTGCATATGATGCTTTTTTTTTTAATTACAGCGGCTTTCAGCGATTAAATCATTTTTCTTTTTTAAAAGAATTTTGTTGCCAACTTTTAATTAAATAACATTTCTTAAGCCTTGTTTCCTATTGTTCTTTTTTTTTTTTTTAATTACAGCGGCTTTCAGCGTTCGGATAGGCAGCGGGAGATGTGTATATATTTTACAGCTCGGGAAGCCTAACTTTTACCAAAAGTAAAATCGTTTGAAAACGAAGTGGAACCACAGGGAGGAGTGCTTAGAGGGGAGGAACTCACAAGTGGTTTTCCGCATTGGCTCCTAAGGGGGGCTGTTGATAGGAGTGGCTAGGCCCTTCCAATGCCCGGTTACATAAAACAGAACATTCCCTTTCACTTTCTAGTTGCCCACTGTGTTTTGCTGCAAACTGTGACCTCGCATGATGAGCTTTTGATATATTCCCTTCAACTGTATAGGAAAACCATGGGGCGTTGCGTTGTCTAGTCCTCTCCTCAACTGAGGGATTGGCACACACAAGATGACATCACGAATTCCTTAGTTTCATTAGGAACAGCCACTGCTCGGTCTGGTCCGCTTGGGTTGGGTGGTGAGAAACGCTTTTCTAAAGGAAACACGTTTATCTGGAAGCCACAGACATTTTCTAAATATAGTTTAGCTTACTGAAACACCAGGAGCTAGTGCCTCTGAGATGTTCCATTTCTATGATATAATGAAACGTGATTCATCTGGAGTTGACAAGTAAACATAAGGAGAGTTAACTGCCATTTTTCTGGAAACAGTTTTGTGGAGATATTAAGTTTCACATCATTACATGTTCCTTGGCTCAGTTGATAATAAGCATGTAAGCTGTTTTATGCAATTGAAAGGGGTATAATTTTCACATAATTTGGGGGTGAATATTATTCAAATATTTATGCATAATTATTACAAACACCCTTAGAATGAATTCATCTGCTTGTGTCCATGATGAAGCCTAACCATCCTCCTTTAACTCCTACTTACAATTTCGTCTGACTCAACTAATCACATTTTCTATCATCACGGCACTTAGTAACAGTCAGTTTTAGCCATCTCTCAGCATGAAATACTGTTCAGAGGGATGATCTGTAAACCTTAATTTCTGCAGTCAGTACCAGTTTGTTCCCACTAAAAAACAACAATACATTGTTTTGTTGTTGCTGTTGCCATTGTTGTTGTTGTTGTTGCTGCTGCTGCTGTTGTCGTTGTTGTTTCCCAATAGTAGAGATGGAACCTTGGGTGTTAAGCGTGCTAAACCCCTGCTTTACCACTGAGCTACAACCCCAGACAGGACTGTACTATTTTTAAAGCAGTTCTCCTTAGCAAATGCCCAGTTTTCATGGCCTTTCTAAGATAATATAGAAATGAGTTGCCTAATTAATTCTCTCCACGTCTCTGTTTGACCACTGCATGGAAAAGCAGGTCACAAGAATGTGACACGGAAAAAAACAGTGATGGTTTTCTCACCAGGCCTGTGCAGAACTTCAATCATCTGATTTCCACAGCTGTGGAATCTCCTCATGCACCCAGGTCCCCTGCCAGCTTCATAAAACTCAGGCTCCCAGGGAAGACCACAGAACAGTATGATCCAATCTAGCTAGTGCCATGTTCAAAAAAATAAGGTGACATTTGGATGTGTAGGATACGCTTTTGAGAAATACAATATGGATTTATTTTTAGGGCAGTGGAGCGTTCAAACAACCCACCTGACACTTGACAATACCTTCAAAGAGAACATGCTGAGTTCCCAGCTTTTCAAGAATAGGTAGATTTTCAAGAAGCCTATGGGCCAACTGCAATGCACTGAGAATTGTTTAAATCTGGATTCTGCTCTGTGAAACTCTTATTATATACCTACTCTATACAAAGAATCAAAAGATGAGTAAAATAATCCCTTCCCTTGGGAAGCATAGATCCTCAAGGAGGATGAAGAGGTGGGGGCAGTAAAAATAACTCTGACTAATAATTACTAGTTACCATGTGTCAATTGCTCCACATACATTATCTTATATAAGCTTCATGACAGCCACAGTAAGGGCGATTACTAATTCTCATCTGTAGATGAGAAAAGTGAGACAGAAAAGTTAAACAATGTGCCTGAGTCAGAAGACAGACCACATGGTAAAGCCAAGATTCGAATTCTAAGAGTCTAACACCATCACTCCCACTTTTCACCATTCTAAACTGCACCTGGACATGTGAGGCAAAACCAGAAACATGGATGGGGGCTGACCAGGAGGGGAGAGAGCTGCGAGAGAAATCTTGTAAAGCTTGTGCTGCTGTAATGAATGATGTAAGTGGAAATCTTTGAAGCCTTCCTTTGTCTTCACACACTCCTCTTCCAAACATCTACTTTCTCTGCTGTGCTTGCTTGTCTTCAAACTTCCACATTTCACCCATTATCTTTCTCAGCTCCTGGGCTTTCATTGTTTAATGAGAAACAAGAAGCCATCGGGAAAGAATTGCCAACCATTCCCAAGGCAGCATCAATCAACATCCCTCGGGTATCTCCATCTCTTCTCCCAGTGCTGTTGTGACAAAGGATGTTCTCTTTAGGCTCTTATCCAGGCTTACCCCTCCATGTACACTGGGTTCTAGATTTTGTCACTTAAGGACACTAAAGAAACTGTTTCAGCAAATGTCCCCTCTCCCCCGGGTCATCAATCATAATCCCCATCGTCAACTTTACCATAATATCTTCTATCTTACTAATGAGTGTCCATTTGCTATGCATCCCCTAAAGATATTTCCCTATTTCAGCCTCTCATGACATGAAAGTCCTCTGAATTAAAGGACCATGTTAGTTCACTGCCTGCACATCCTTACCTTTCTTGCTCTCTTGAACCCTCTCCATTCTGCCACCACACTGTAGAATACTGCACCTTCCAACCTCCCACCATCCAATGATGGTGGATGATCATTCCTTCCCTTTTTAGGGAAGAGCGGAGTGGTTATTTTGTTTTGTTCTACTTTGTTTTCCTTTAAATGTTCACTGCATAGCAAGATGTGGCTCTGGCTGACCTGGATCTCAGGATACAGCTCACATTGGCCTCAAACTCTCAGCAATGCTTCTACCTTAGCCTCTCAAGTGGCTCAGATAGTAGGTGTGCATTACCACACCTAGCTCATTCATTCCTTCTTAAAAATCCTTTCTCCACTCAACTTCTGATGACCCCTCTCCCTCACTAATCAACCTCAGTCTCCATAGTGGATCCGCCCCCCCCCTTCTTTTCTCTTTTCTTGCTTTTTCTTTTTTTGAAAAAGGCTCTCATTCTGCATCTCATTCTGTATCTCTGTATCTCAGGCTGGCCTGGAGCTCACTACATAGACCAGGCTGACGTCTAACTCAAAGAAATTCTCCTATCTCAGCCTCTTGAACACTGGGATTACAGGTATATACCACCATGCCCAGCTGATGATCCTTTTTACTAATTCTGCTTCTAATGAAGGGCCAAAAGGCTTGTCCTTTTCTGCCCATTCTTATTCCCTGGTGATCACATCCAAGCAGATGGCTTTGAATATTACTTATATGCTAACAGCTCTCAAACGTGTATCTCTAGTCTAGACACTTTCTAAATTTCAAAATCATATACAGAATTGCTTATCTGTTCAGTCCTACTACCCAGATGTCTAAAAGGCAACTGAAAGATGACAGGTTCAAAAGTGTGATTGCGTCACTTCAGACCGCTTACTCTGGCTATCTTCTCCCTCTCTGTGAACAGTAATTTCACTACTCCATTTGCTTAGGTTAAAAAGATTGAGGTATCCAGGCATGGTAGTACACGCCTTTAGTCCCAGTTCTCAGGAGGCAGAAGCAGGCAGATCTCTGTGAGTTTGAGGCCAGCCTGGCCTACATAGCGAGTTCCAGGCTGGCCAGTGTTACACAGTGAGACCCCGTTTCAACAAACAAACAATAAGCAAAAGGCACTTCTTCTGTTACTTTCAGTTTTCATACTTTGTTTTGGTTCTTAGAACTTACCACAGGTGAAGACAAGTTGATAATCCATTGTTTGATATAGTCAACAACAAACACCAAATTAGTGAAAGGGAACTCACAAAGTTTTAGAGTCAGCTGAGAAGCACGGTGACTCGAATACACCACAGTAGTGGACAGGAAGCTCTAATAAGGGAGACTAGTTGGAAGGTGTCTGCAACTTGCACCAGCTAAGTCAGGATATTTGCAGCAGTAGTGAAGGAAGAATCCAGAATCATCCTGTTCTCTAGTTTGCTTGGGTCACTTCATACCTCACTGTACTACACCACACTAGATTGAATTCCTTACTGGGTCCCTAGCACCTGCCCTTCCTACCTTCACATCATTGAATCTCCTGGAATGTTCTTTCCCCTTTCCCAATTACAACTATATAAAAAGTCTATTCATCAGTTAGGCGAAGTCTGTTTAAGTAAGACCTCTCTAGCCATGTAAGCTTATCTTTGAACTTAACATATTAAATTGCCTCACAGTTTAGCATCATCCACAGCATGCTACTCAGTAGTTATGACCTGTATGCTATTCTTGTTTGTTTGGTTGTTTTTTTGTTGTTTCCAGTAGAGCTGGGAATTGAACCCTCAAGGCTTCACACATGCTAGGCAAGTGCAACACCTTCAGCAATGCATGTCGTTCTTCCAACTTTTAAAAGACATCTTCCTTGAGTCACAAGACCACAAGGCCTCTATTGCACCCTGTCTTATCACTGTGTAGCATTTATCACGGCATAATCAAATATTGCAAGTGCTTTTTTCAAAGATTACAATTCCTCACTAATTGTGAGCTAATTAAGAGCACAGTCAGCCTTGTTCAAGGTTACAACTCCAATACTTGTAATAGCATATACAAATAATGATAATAATGAAGAACTAAGCAACTAAAGCTCCTAAGACAGCAGATTACATCTAAGGCCATAGCACTTTGCACTCAAATTCTCACATCTAAGCCACTCACTTTCTTCATATTATAGCTTATATGTTTTAGAACTCAGAAAACTAGACTCTATTGTGATAGCAAAAATTGCATGGATTTTGCTCAAAAAGTATTTTCTTATCTATCCATTTTCAATCAATCAACAAATATTCATTGAGCATCTATACCATGCCAAGTTATATGGAATTGGAAAGCAGGTAAGGTCTAGCAGTCTGCCCTCAAAGCATAGGCAAGAAAAAACACATATACAAATACCTTTAAGTCAATAAATTACTCAGAAGGGGGAAAGATTCATTATGGCTGATATAATTACAGAAAGCGCCAAAAGAGCTAAGCAGTGCCTTTTGAAGGTAAATAGAATCACTACGGGTGACCATTAATGATCCATCAAATTGCAAAGAACAGCCTGAGAAACACACAAAGCCAGACTTTGAATCTAAGGGTGCCTGACTAGAAACTACCAATCCCTGATCATTGTTCTTTACTAGGAACAAAATCTCCGTCCAGTGATTCAGTTATCCCAGCATTTTAACTTTGAAGACACTGACCTCCTATGTCCTTCACCTTACCACCCCTCCACACACACAAACACAAAGTCCACTTTAACTGAGAAACTGAAAGCATTGAGAGAGAGAGAGAGAGAGAGAGAGAGAGGATGAAAGGAGATAAGGAAAGGAAAAAGGAAAGAGGAGAGGAAAGGGAAGGAAAATTGAGCCAGGCTTGGTGATGCATTCTTGTGATCCTATCTCTCAGGTGCCTGGGAAAGAAGAATCATAAGTTCATAGCCAGCCTGAACTAGTGAGTTTCAGACTAGCCGGGGGTGTATAGTGAAATTCTGTCTTAGAAAAAAAAAAATCAAGGAACAACAAAAAAAACAAAACAAAACAAAAAAACAAAGTAGTGTCCAAAAGGAGGGAGAGAGGGAAGGAGGGAGAGGAGAGGAAAGTATTCCCCTACCCCCATTCTTCCCTTATCTGATAGGACAAACATAATCAGCTTGTCCTGAGTTCGAGGTTTGGTAACTGGTTTACCCCACTCATTACTTAGACTTGCTACTTTCCTCCTAGCCAAGCCTTGCGTCAGAACCACTTCCTGACAACTTTGACAAAGAAAATGAGCTCTATGGAGTAGAAGTGATACTAGCCATGTTTTTTTTTTGACTTGTAATTTTTATTTTACTTTTGTTTTTGTTTACAGATGAGCGCTTGCTAGGTAGCCCAGGCTAGCCTTGAACTCACTCTATAGCCCAGGCTGACCCTCAAAAGTGCAATCCTCCTTCCTCAGCCTCCCAAATGCTGAGCTTACGAGCATGCTCCACCATGCCTAACTCATCTTGTCTTATTTTATTACAGAGATTCAACTGTACCATATTCTAAAATTGTCAAGAAGTGATTTTCAGCCATAGTCCTCTTTTATGGGCAGTGTTCTCAGAGTCTTCAGTGGGGATGTCTTTCATAGATCAAGACAAACTGCCAGAATGGTGGGAGGTCTTTATTAAATTTTATGCTCAAATAAATTGAAGGTTTTCAAAGTTGATTTAAATCCTCATTAGACAAACATTTGTGATGGAGAAGAATCTCGGAGCTCATTCCATTGATTTAAGCCTCAGATTTTTTACTCAAATCATTTATAATTTTTCAATTGATTCAGATGGAGACACACAGATAATTAGTTCATGCAAATAACATATTGGTGCATGACTTAAAGAGAAACGATAGATAAAATGAGGCCTAGCAACAGAAAATAATATAACTAGACAAAGCCAAGGGCAGACTGCACACATCCCTACCTCAAGAATTTCCATTTTTTTAGTGTGTGCACATTTCTTCAAATAACAAAATCAAGGCCACTACTATGTCCAGACTTCCTTTCCCTGCTCTGTCCCTTGAAGGGCAGTACAGTGGCTGCTTCCATCCATCAACAAGGTTTGTAGCACCTTTGAAGGCTTAAGGTTCAAACTTTCTGTAGAGAGCTTTGGAAGAGGCTAGTAGGGATCCCCTGGTTAGCCACATCCTTACTCTTACAGTGCCACTTCCAAGCAAGATGAGGAGCAGATCTAGTGAGGTCAGCATTTCACCTGGACTCTCTGTCCCTGTGTGGTCCTGGGTTCGGTACAGTAATGAAGCTAACTCTGCTTCAGAGACAAATGCAAATAAAGCAAATAACAACTCAAACCTAGAAAACACTACATAGGACTGTCATCTGGATTAATCCATCTTTCTTTAAAAGCCACTGTCAGAGACAGTAGCATCCAAAAGGCGATAACCACTTGATTGCTCTGGCAGCTTCTGTTGGTGAGCCTGTCCTCCTAAGGAGTTCTCCCATTTGATAATAATAGAGGACAATACTGGGTCTTTCCTCTCCAGGCCACATGGTGTGTGTGTGTGTGTGTGTGTGTGTGTGTGTGTGTGTGTGTTTTCCTGTGGGTGCATATGTGTGTACATGCACATAGGACAATATTGGGTCTTTCTTCTCCAGATCACATGGGGTGTGTGTGTGTGTGTGTGTGTGTGTGTGTGTGTGTGTTTTCCCATGGGCACATATATGTATACATGCACATAGGTCATGTACAGAGGTCAGAGGTCAACTTTGGGTTTCAGTCCTCAAGAGCCATCTATCTACCTTGGGCTGGAGAGGTGCCTCAGTGGCTAAGAGCATTGGCTGCTCTTGCAGAAGACCTGGGTTTGATTCCTATCACAACACCTGGTGGCTGACACCATCTGTAACTCTAGTTCCAGGGGAATCCAACTCTCTCCTGATCTCCATGGGCATTGCACAACACGAGTACATTTACGCACATGCAGATAATACACTCATATACATAAAAATTAAAAATAATAAACTATTTTTTAAAAAGAGCTATCCACCTTGTTTTTTGAGACAAGGGCTCTCAATGGCCTGGAACTTGCCAAGTAGGCTAGGCTAGCTGGTCCAGGGGCCCCAGGGATCTGCCTGTCTCTGCCTCCCCAGGACTGAGATTACAAGTATATACTACCATGCCAAATTTCTTTCCTTCCTGTTTTAAACATGGGTTTTAAAGCTCAAGTTCACGTCCTCCTGCTGGTGTGGCAAGCACTTCATCAGCTGAGCTGTCTCCGTAGGCCCAGGTCAGACCATGTCTTTTTCGGGCTTTTCATATTCTTTCCCTCTGTCTGTCAAAACATCCTGTCCTCCCATACCCATCTAATATGATCTCACCACAGAAGCTACCCCCTTTTTCTCCCTTTCCTCCTTTCTTTCTTTCTTTCTTTCTTTCTTTCTTTCTTTCTTTTTTTTTGGCATTTTATCTTTAAAAATATACTTATTATTTATACAGCATGTATATATCTAATAATAGGTAAACAATCTATATCTTCTTGGTCCATGGCTGTTTACAATGTGCCATCACAGCCCTCCTCTCATTTGTTCTGTCAGCTGAGGCAGGGAGAAACAGCCTATCTCTGCCACCAGCAACCTGTGGAGTTCCATTCACCCTTAGGAACTTCCATTCAGGTAAAACCGGGTCCTTGATTATGCAGCCCACCACATAAAAGAAATTCAGGACAAATCAGTGAGAACAGAGTTAATGAATTTAAGTATTTAAACATGTAGAAAAAGGATAGTACACAATTTTATGACACAGGTATAGGTTACTCAAGAGAGTGGCGCTTAGGTATCATCACAATGGCTATATGTACGATGCTGTTGCTTTCTTTGTTCAAAGAATGCAATGTACAAAGTTTAAAGATTAAGTAAAGAGAGCTGGGGAGATGGCTCAGTGGGTAAAGTGCTTGCCGCACAAACCTGATGATCTGAGTTCAGATCCTCACAACCTACTTAAGATTGGGAAACAGTAGCACCTATAATCCCAGCATTCCTATGAGATGATGGGAGATGAAGACAAGAGACTCCCTGGAAGCTGGCCAGTTTGCCTGCTGTGTGCAGTCATGAATGACAAGAAACAGTATCTCAAACAAGGGGGAAATCAAGGACCAACACCTATTGTCTTCTGACCTCCATGCATTTGCCATCACACACACACACACACACAACACGTGCGTGCACCCTTGTACACACACACAAAAGATAAAAATAAGAGGTTTATAAAGATGGCTCATCAGTTAACAGTACTTACAATTTTTCCAGAGGACCCAAGTTCAGTCCCAGAACCCACACAAATGAATGAATGAATGAATGAACGAATAAATAATACAAATTTTAAAACATAAAAACAAAAATTTAAAGATTAAGCAAAGCTTAAATTTTAAGTAAAGTTTAGAGATTAAGTAAAAAGATATAAGCTGGCTTACTTATTTTTCTTATCTTAAAGCAATTCATTTTGTAAATAAAATTGAAAAGTGGTTTTATGAGTTAAATTGTTTAGATTTAAGAATTAGAAAAGAGTCTTAATGTGGTAAAACTTAAGGTTATAAACATTCTGGCCCTAAATACACATAGTTCATTTGTTTGTTTGTTTGTTTTTTAGTATTTTTGAGACAAGGTCTCCCTGTAGTCCCATCTGGCCTGGAACTTGCTATGTAGACAAGGCTGGCCTCGAACTCACAGAGATCTATCTGCCTGCCTCTGCCTCCTGAGTGCTGGCATTAAAGGTGTGTGCCACCACGCCCAGCTTCATTTGTTGTTTTTAACATCCTTGTTTGAGATGTCTTAAGAGAACACACATTATTTCTGAAGGCAATTTTAGCTTTATCTGTTGAGTTGAAGTTTCTTGACTCTCAGTTAACAGGAAAAGCAAACTAGATCCCAAGATAAGGGATATCTTTCCTTTCTCTGTCCCCTTATTTTCTCTGGCCTTCTATCCCGCCTCAGATGTAGCTCATGTTTCTTTGAGACGAGCAGGATGGGCATCACCTTTTCTTATTTCATAAAAGAAATGGAGGGTCTAAGTGACAAAGGAACTTGCCGAAGGTCAGACTGCAGAACTGGAATGTGGTGATACTAGGTCTCTTGTCCTGAGATCCCTCGCTTTTCTCCACTGTCCCAGTTTATTCAATGACTATTTGTCATGTGCCAACATGGCACGCCACATTCTAAATCTTAAGCTATATCAGAGAGCAAATAAAACAATGTCTGGGGGTGGGGAGCTCAGTGGTAGAGGATTTTCCTAAGCCCTGGGTTCCATTCCCAACACTGAAATAATATAATAATAATAATAATAGTAACAATAAAACATACACACATATGTCCATGCCCTCAGACACTTTTATTTTAATTACCATAGATTTATTAAAAATATACTGATTACATAATATACAGCTTATAATGCCTAAGAGTTATAACAGCTATGAAAAAGAAAATGAAACAGGGCAAGGAGATAAATAGGAAGAAGTTCCTTTAAATAGGATAGTCATAGAATTGAGGGAGTAAGTCAGATGAATACCCAAAGAAAGAGCATTCTGTCCAACCAGAGGGACCATGGAGAACAAAGATCCTAGGAAATGCGTGTCAGTGTAAAGAACAGTATGTCCACTAAACATTAGGTCTTTGGTCTGTTAATTAGCTTGGGTTTGGGATTTTTTAACATTATTATCATTGTGAATGTGTGTGCATGTTGTATATGTGTGACTGCAGGAACACTTGTGCTGCTGAGTGCCTGCAGAGGTCAGATGACAACATTGTGTAGTTGGTTCTCTCCTTCCACTGGGGATTGAACTCACGTTGTCAGGCTTGCACAGTAAGTGCCTAACCCTCAAGCTATCTCTTCAGCCTTTGGTCTATTTTGAGACTTGCAGTTCAGGCTGTCCTCCAACTCACAATGTACACAACTCAAGAAGATGGCCTTGATCCTCCTGCCTTAGCCTCCCAACCGCTAAGCTACCAATGTGTACTACCAGACAGCAAAAATTTAAACGTCTATTTTTTTTTTGGTTTTTGGATTTTGGTTTTCGGTTTTGTTTTGGGTTTTCTTTTTTTTTTTTTTTTGGTCTTTTTGAGACAGGATCTTCTTATAGCCCCAGCTGGCCTTGAACTCACAGAGATCCACCTGCCTCTGCCTCCTGAGTGCTGTGACTAAAGACTTGTGCCACCATGCCCGGCTTATTTATAATTTTTATTTTATGTGTATGAGTGTTTTGTCTGCATGTAAGTAGGTGTACCTGTGTCATGCAGTGCCAGCAGAGGTCAGAAGAGGATGTTGGATCCCCTAGAACTGGAGTTAGGGACAGTTGTTAGCCACCATGTGAGTGCTGAAACTTGAATTTTGGTCTTCTGCAAGAGCAGCTAGTGAGTGCTCTTAACCTCTGAGTCATCTCTCCAGCCCCTTAAATTTATCTATTAACTTCCTTTTTTATATTTTTTATTTTTTGTACTGCTGGGGATCAAACCCAGGGTTTTATACATGCTAGCAGGTGTTTTACCACTGATCTGCAACCCCAGCACCATTAAGCATTAGTTTTACCCATTATAATTACATGTTACTTGGGAGAGACTTTGGTTTGGGTAAAGTGCAACTTCTAAAATGAATACTCTCCCACAGGACTGTGCTCTGAAATCCTCTTGAAGGAGCAAGTGTGTAGCAATGCATAATATTATTCAACCATGGAAACCTTTCCTTAGGAAGCATCTCAGGGGATTCCAGTTGCACAGAACACTCTGGAAAATGCTGTACCACGCCCTGCATTCAGTGGAAAAAGGAAGTTGGGCTAGGAGCTAGAACTCCAGGCACTATGTGACGCCAATGGAAGATACTCTCACAAAGCTCCTATCAGCAGAAGGACTGCTCTGTTTACCCAGGGAGGGAAATGAATGTTCAGCCCACCTTAATCTCTATCAAAAAGCTGAAACTACTTGTCCACTTTATTGCCTAGCTAGAGCTCTGGTACATGCTACAGTTTTACCCTGCTTAGCTGGCTCCAAGTTCAGCTGACCCTCTGACCTTGAGTAGTACTTTCATTAGGGGAAACAGGAGCTGGTCTGGGTGGGAAGATACAGAAATCCTCTGAGAGGCTACTTCCCTTCTGGCAGGTAGTGGGAGATAGGGCAGGGGAAGGGTAGCAGGGAGTTAGTGGCATCTCCTCCAACTTGGAGCAAGAATTCAGTCAGGTTTTTGTCACACCCTCTCTGAATTCCTGTTACCCTGGACATGTTGGAAGTAAAACATCTGTAGACAGGTGGGGCCTCCTGAAGACTCCTTCCTATTTGGCCAGCTGTGAAGAATGCTGATAACTACTGTGTGCCTTGGGAAGGTTTCCACAGCCTTCTGCAAGTGAAGAAGCCAGGAAATGAATGGGAAGCAGCTGGAGTGGGCCAGGCAAATGGCCCAGAAGCAACCAAGAGGGGACAAGCAATGGACTGAGCTCAGCAGAGGTCAGCTGGGCCTGTTACACTAGAGGCAAGTGTGAGAGGTGAACAGCTGGTCAAGAGGTATCACTCTGCGGGCTTGGACAGTGGCATCAGAGGAGTGCCAAAAGAACTATCTGATGGCTTTAAAAAATTAACCCGGAGGCTGGAGCGATAGCTCAGGAGTTAAGAGCACTGGCTGCTCATGCAGAGGACCTGGGTTCAGTTCCCAGCACCCATATGGTAGCTAACAGCCGTCAGTAACTCCAGTTCCAGGGGATCCAACACCTTCTCTGACCTCCATGGACATTGCGTGCACAGGTGCACTTGCATACATGTGTCAAAACACTCATACACATAAAATACAAACAAATAAAAATTTCAAAAATCAACTGTATGAATTAAAAATTAATTTCACCCAGACCTGTGTCATGCAATGACTGAAGAGGTCAGAAGAGGGCATCAGATCCCCTGGAACTGGAGTTACAGATGGTTGTTAGCTGCCATGTGGTGCTGGGACTCGAACCCAGATCCTCTGCAAGAACAGCCAATGCTCTTGACCGCTGAGCCATCTCTCCAACCCCTATTTTGTTTTGTTTTTTTGTTGTTGTTGTTATTTGTTTGTTTTGAGCCAGGATCTCACACAGTGGAGGTTGTGCTTGGACCTTAAACTTACTGTGTAGTACAGGTTAACCTTGAACTTTTGATCCCCCTGCCTCAGCCTCCTAGGTGCTAGGATTAGTTGCAGACATGAACCACTATGTCCAGCTATAAAGCAAAATTTGCATAGAGCTTATGTGTGTACGTCTGTATACTTCAAATTATCTATAGATTATTTCTCATACCTAAACATTATGTAAATAGTTGTTTCACTTCATCATTTTTAAAATAATGGCAAGAAAAAGAGTCTACACATGTCTAATACAAACAGTATTTTTCAAATATTTTTGAATTTTAGTCCCTTGAATTCATGGATGTGGATTTATGGACATGGAGGACTACATTTTTTTTTTAATCTTATCAGATTTTGGTAAGGTCAAGAACTTTAAGAGAAGTAAAAAGCAAATTATGGATTAAAAAACTTATTCCATGACATAGATGAGACAGCAATCTGGACTAATTCAGCTGCTGTGAAGTCACCGAAGTGTTAGTAGCTCCAGATGCTTATGTGAAGCATCTGGGTTAGAGCTTCACATGCAACATTAAAGGCAACAGAGTCACATGGGGACCTTTCCTCTGGGAAACTCAGGTTTCTCATCGTCCTTGCTCCTCAAATTGTTCTTTCCTTCCGAAAGTGTGCCCTTTCAGAAGTGTGTGAAAACATGGTCCAGTGGCGATCAAACTGCACTTTGCAGAGTCTTTATGAAGCCCTCTCAGTACCTCATACACTCGTCCTGTCAGCTCAATGGTCCTTTCTCTCCAACGTATCTTCCCAGATACTGAACTGAAGGACAAGATCAGGAGTTCAAGGCCAGCCTCAGCTACATAGGGAGATCAAAGTCAGCATGGGCTACATAAGATCCTGTCTCTAATAATAATCATCATCATCCCAGAACACAAGAGGCAGGAAGATCAAGGAGTTGAAGATCATCCTCAGCTACATAGTGAGTTTGAGGCCAGTCTGCACCACATGAAAAACCCTATCTGAAAAAGAAAGGAAGGAAGAAGAGAAGGAAAAAAGGAAGGAAGGAAAGAAGAGAGAAAAAAATCTATGTGAAAAACACTAGAGAAAAAACATGTTTAGTTATAGTTACGGCCATATAAAATGAAGAATTACATTAACCATCATATCTTAGAAAGAATAAAATATTATAAAAAAAATTTCAGTAGTTTTTATTAATGGTTCCTATATACCCATAGTTTGAAAATAGTTTAAAAATATCTACAATTGGTCTTTTAAAAAGAAAAGACTATATCTACAATTGAAAGATAAATTGACACAAGAGTAGTTTATTTATATTAAATCCAAGAAAGTTAAAAGTATGCTTTCTCTGTAATTTAGAACAATTTTAACTCAGCATTAAAGCTACTGCATAAAATCCCTTTGTAGTAGGATGACTTAGTTTCTGAAGACTTTGTAGCCATGCTTCCAATTATTCAAGGTCAAATGCAAAAAGAGTGAAAACAAACACAGCTTGCTCTGGATTGAAATAAAGTGCTACATTTCCCTTCCATCTTTTTTCTACCCCCAGGGAACTGAAGCTAAGCTTTTCCAATTTGGTTCTATGTAACATCTTTGTCTGGTTAGGTCCCTTGCGGCTTCAGGTTTGGGGTTGGGGTTTTGTTCTCTACAGGGGAAGCCAACTCAGGGCTTCACACACCTGCAACTTCAGATTATTGATTTTAGCATGAAAAACCAAAGCCACATCAGTTTTATTCACAGTAGAGTTACTTAATGCTATAATGTGATGCACAGTAGAATAATTTCTCTTTGTCACTAACAACCCAGAACTCCACTGTCAAAAGATAACTGTTTGGAGGGTCATGGTATCGTCATCTATTAAAACATGAATGTTCACTTCCTGTGATACACCAGTCTCACCTGGAGGGCTTTAATGTATCAGAAGACAGATTGCTAGACCCCATGCCCAGAGTTTCTGCCTCTTCTAATGTGAGGCCTAAAATACATATTTTGAACTAGTTTCCACGTGACATTGATGCTTTTGGTCTGGGGTCCATACTTCAAGAACAGTAACTTATACCAATATATCAGTGATGTGATCTAGTGAACTGCAGGCAGGGAGTGGGTTCTATGGGTGGATAAGGATATGAGCCTGGGGCCACTAGCTGAACTCAGGGATCAGAGCCGCAAAATGTCATAGGCATAAGGGAAAACAGAAAATAGCATCCTGAAAAGAAGGAAAGAAATGCTAAAGACAGAATGGGAGAACACACTTGTCAGAAAAACACCACCATTTTCAACTTACTGTTGGGACGCTTGATAAAGCCTTTACTAGAAGGAAGGCAGCTTTCCTGGTGTGAAACTTCAGAATATTAACACTTTTTTAAACTTTAAAAAAAAAAATTTATTATTTTTATTTTATGGGTATGTGTGTATTGCCTGCATGTAGGTAAGAGCACCTGTGTCCTGCAATGCCCTCAGAGGTCAGAAGAGGCTGTCAGATCCCCTGGGACAGTTGTTAGCTGCCATGTGGGTGCTACGATTCAAACCCAGATCTTCTGCAAGAACAGCCAGTGTTCTTAACTGCTGAGCCATCTCTCCAGCCCCAATATTAACATGGTTAGGTTCCAGGCATAACTGCGTTTGTTTTAGTGAAAGAGGTCATTCTCAAGTTTAAACAAGGAAGAGTAAAATATGTAAATGTGTCCCAAGCCAATGCTTAGAGAATGAAACAGGGAATAGTTCTTGGAATCATAGAAGCTGAAGTCCAGACTTTGTTTCAATTTTTTGTCTCTCTTTTTCTTTCCAATTATTCCCCATCCTCCTTCTCTCCCCCTTTCCCTCCCTCCTCCATCTTTCCCTCCTCTTCTTCCTCCAACTCCCTCTCCCCTCTTCCTCCTTGTCCTCTCCTCTTCCTCTTCCCTATCTTCCCCTTCCTTCTCCTCCTCCCCCTTCCTCCTTGTCCTCCTCCTTCCCCTCTTTGTCCCCATCCTCCTCCTCCTCCTTGATTGCTGGGTAAGACACTTTCCTTAAATCTTACTTTACTCCTAAAAAATACACAATATTCCTAAGGAAAATTATTTAAGTTCTTACATCTTTGGATCTATTCTCAAAGTCTCTCAGAGGTCAAGAAAGAACACTTTTTTTTTTTTTTTTTTTTTTTCTGTTGGTATTTTTAACTTCTCATCTCATTAAAAATGGAACACCTGAATGGGGTTACAAAAAAATACATAAATGTAAACATTTGGAAAAGTAATGGGTCTGACACTGTCCCCACTGTCGCCACCCACTCATCTCTCATGCCATAGAGTTACAGTCACAAGATAATTGTAGAATTTATTCTAAAATAGTAGCTCATAGAGATGCACTCTGATAATGAGATGCACATTTCAACTTGTAGAATATACCACCGACACTGCATATGACTACATCTGGAAATGCAGCATACACGTCTGAAATATGTGTCACATCTAAAAATCCAAATTTTATACCATTCTTGGAGATGACTACTCCCACAGCATGATCTGAATCACTAACCAGAAGGTTCGACAGCGTATTTACCGCTAGAAAAGAGTTAAGTTTTGATTTTGGATTTCTTCTTTGGCCACCCAAATCTTACTTCAAAGGGAGCTTAAGTCAAAGTTCCTATGAAAGCATCACCCTCTCAGAAGGAATTTATCAAGTATGTAATTATTCCTTTCTAACCCAACAGCATAAGCCCTGAAAACAAATGAAGATTTTACCATGCCAGCTACATCGTGCTCATGTGTTCCTTCATCCAGTCTTAAAATAGTAGGAACACAAAGATGCGTCAACGTAAACGATCGTCCTCCTTAAATTATTAAAATACTGTACAAAGGTGACGCCGGTCGTGGTGGCGCACGCCTTTCATCCCAGCACTCGGGAGGCAGAGACAGGCGGATCCTCTGTGAGTTCGAGGCCAGCCTGGTCTACAGAGTGAGTTCCAGACACCTGGAGCTACAGGGAGACCCTGTCTCAAAAAGACCAATCAATCAATCAATAAATAAATAAGTGCTCTTGGAGACAGCAATTTAATAACACATAGCCAAGACGGGAAAATTCTGCAAAGTTTTATGACTAGATAATTTCTCATCCTGGCTGTAATAATGTTAGAGTTCACCTGTCACAGCATTGCTTTGTGTGTTTACAAAGTGCGTGGTTCTTTCTCTTTTTCTTTTTCTTTTTCTTTTTTTTTTTTTTTCAGCCTTTCAGCTTTGCTGGATGTGGGGGGCAACAGGAAAGAATGAGTTCTCAGCACACCAGCTCCTGAGGTGCCTCTCAGCAGTGACCACACATGCTGTGCAAAGGAGTTAGTTAAATGATCCAAAATGTCATTGCAAAATACTACAGATGCATTAATTTCTAGTCCTATACCTGGAAAAGAGGATATGAAGCCTGTAGAGACTGGTTGACCAAACAGTGCACCATCGTGGAAGCAAAAGGCAATGTCGTACAACCCTTCCCTAAGTGCGCTGCAGGATTTATTGGGCAAAGGTTTTTGTCTTTCTTATTATTGGTCCATTTGCAGTTTTTGTTTGCTTTCACTTCTAGGTAAATCATGTTTTTGCGATGACCGTGTTTTTATAAAATTGCCTGTACTCCTTTTCTTTTTTTTTTTTTTTTTTTTTTTTTTTTCCACTTTGGTCTTTTTGAGTCAGGGTCTCCCTGTAACTTCAAGAGATCCGCCTGCCTCTACCTCCCGAGTGCTGGCATTAAAGACAAGCGCTACCGTGCCCGGCTGCCTGTACTCCTTTTCAAAGGAGTGTTTGTCTGCTTAGCATTAGGAATGATGTTTGTGGACACTTCAGAAAGTTACTGAGTCTGCAGTTAACTCAGTAGTACAATGGAATGCATGGAGACTCTGGGTCTGTGCATTTTCTTTTTTTAATTTTTTTTTTTTTTTTTTTTTTTTTTTTTTTTTTTTTTTGACGACAAAATGATGGGTTTGTCTTTTTGAGACAGGGTCTCCCTGAAGTCCCGCTAACCTGAACTCACTATGTAGACCAGGCTGGCCTTGAACTGACAAGGATCTGCCTGCCTCTGCCTCCCTAGTGCTGGGACTAAAGGCGTGTGGCACCACGCCTGGCTTCTTTTTTTAATTTTTTATTGAATTTTTGTGTATTTCATACAAAAAGTCATCTTTATACCCCCTTCCACCCTCCCACAGTCCCGCCCCACCCTTCTGTCATTTATGTTAAGCCCTATCTTGTAAAGTTAGTGTCCCCAGATGTCCTTCAGTGGAAGTTCATTCACTGGGATCTAGTCAGTCTATCTTGAGTCCCTCCCTTTGAGAAGATCAGCTCTTCCTCACCCAGCAGTTATCAGCTGCCAATAATTCTTCGACTAAGACTGGGGCCTGCTGTTTATTTCCACAGTTCTGTGCTGGTTCATCTGCTTAAGTTTGCATGGGTCTTGTGCATGCTGACAACATCACTGTAGGTTTGTATAGGACATGGGTCTACTTACGTGCAGGCAATACACTCATATCATATACATAAAATAAAAATATAAATAAAATTTAAAAACTTTCTAAAGAATGAATTTATAGGCCTAAAACAAAATGATCATCTATTATTGCATAGAAAACCATAAAATTAAAGACTGAATTTGATTATCTTTGAAAATGAGCGAAATCTTGCTTGTGAAAAGCTTAGAAAAATATTTTAAGTATTTACTATGGAAAAGAATTAGCTTTGAGTAAGTATATTCAAATAAATAAAGGTATAGAGAAAATACACTTCAGTAATCTTGTGACCTTAAGTATGTAGAAAGGACAGACTAGCCTCACAAGGTATTTTTTTTTAAAGAAAGGAAAGAAAGAAGGGAAGAAGGGAGGGAGGGAGGAAAGGAGGAAAGGAGGGAGGGAAAAAAACCAACTAGGCCAAAGAAAAGGTTGTGATAAGAAGGCTTTTGAAACATCAAACGATTTCCACATTCACACACAGGCCCCTCCCAGTGAGAAGGCAGAAACACTGTCAGTTCTTCTGTGCTTCACATAAGTAGCCTTTAATCTCAAGTAGGAGTTTGCTGCAGATAAGTCTAACTTGCTAAAGTAAATTCTAACTACTAAGCTGTGAAATGCTGAGAACTCTTCATGTTGAAGAAATAATTTCTGTGTGTTTCTGAACTCAGGAGAAAACACGAGACTCTGAGAGCCTTCTAATGATAACAGTCAGCACACAGACACCATGAACTTCATGCGCCTCCTGGAAGCTTTCCTAAAGGTGACGCACACGACCTCAGTTTACCCCTGGTAGAGTTCCCGATTCTGTTTCATGACAACTATGGTTTAGCTGTAATTGGGAAAATCTAGGATGAAAATAATCCTAGAGGTTCGTGGCATCCTGAGTGACATGGTCTCCAAGTGAGCACTGTGCTGTACACAGATCCCCAGGGATGTGGGAGGAGAAGGAGCCTCTTCACACTCATTCTCTTTGATCCGGACCCAGCAAGGTTTGCCTGCCCAAGCCTGCCCTAACCAACCTGCCCCAAGCATCCGAAAACTACAACACAGGTGACCTTGGACCCATCTTCATTAAAAAGGGAAACTTTTACAAAAAGATCAGTGATCATCTCACTGTCCCTATTCCAATTCAAGGAGCCTTTGTTACCCATTGCAGGACACCACTTCCACAAAGAAGCTGAAATTCAATCAGGTTTATAAAAGAGCTAGGAAATCACATTATACAATAGGACAGAATTGCTGGGCATTGTGGGCACGTTTATAATCTGAGCTCTCAGGTGACAGAGGCAAGAGGATAATGAACTCAAGGCCACCCTGAGCTACACAGTGTGTTTGAGACCAACCTGGGCTGCATAGTGAGATCTTTTCTCAAAACCTAATTAAAAAAAGATATTATCCAACCATAATTCTTTAGATATGCTAATGTAAACTCCTATTGACACCTCTCTAAAAAATGTGAAACTTGAGGGCTGGAGAGACAGCTCAGCAGTTGAGAGCACTGACCGCTCTTGCAGAGGACCTGGGTTCGATTCCCAGCACCCATATGGCGGCTGCAAACCATCCTTAACTCCAGTTCCAGGGGAATCCAAAGCCCTCTTCTGACCTCCACGGCATTGCACGACACAGGTGCACTCACTTACATGCAGGCAATATACTCATACACTAAAATAAAAATAATAATTTTTTTTTAATGTGAAACTTAGCCAGGCATGGTGGCGCACGCATTTAATCCCAGCACTGAGGAGGCAAAAGCAGGCAGCTCTCTGTGAGTTCAAGGCCAGCCTGGTCTACATAGTGAGTTCCAGGACAGCTGGGGCTACAGGGAAACCCTGTCTCAAAAAGACCGAAAAAAAAAAAAGTGAAACTTGTTTGTTATTTACTAAATAATTCTTTTATATAATTCAGTTTGCTCAATAATTGAAGAAAATTCTCTGTGTGCCCAATAGCATGATAGGGACTGGGGGGAAATGAACATGATGTGAGGACATATGCATTAAAAGACTACAAGCCCTGGGGAACAGAGGGGCATCATTGGTAGCATGCACTGCAGTAAGTACTAGACCTGAGATAAGTTCCAAGAGTTGTAGAAATACATTGGAGGGCAGAAGTTGAAGGTTCTGCATGTGTTCACTGAGGACCTAGGCTGAATACTGAATGTGTGTGACACCACTTGGCAAATGGAAGGTAATGGATCTCTATGAAGACAGAATTGATAAAGCAAAACCACCATGATGGAAAAGAGGATGGGCTTTGCAGGAATTGTGAGCCGGATGTCCTAACGAGAACAGAGGGTGTGTGGAAAGGAAGGCTGGAAGAGGCAAGAGTGGATACTAGAGGATCCTGCATGCCACATGGAGGAGTTTCCCAAAGACAACAATAAAGGGGTGTGGGGGGGGGCACAAATGCATATGGAAGCCGAAGATCAATGTCAAGTGTCTTCACCTTAGTTTTTTGAAACAGGGACCCGCATTAAACCTAGAGTTTGCCATTTCAGCTGGACTGGCTGACCAACAAGCTCCAGGAATCTGCCCATCTCTCAACATCCCCTCCCCCAGGGCTGGGGTCATAGATGTACACTTCCACACACACCTTTTACATGGGTACTGGGAATCCAAATTCAGAGCCTCTGTGCCTTGCTGCTTGGGTCTAATTGGTATTTCTGTTCACTGACAGGTCTGTCTTATTTAATCCAGGTCACCCAGTGTGTGTGTACCTAAGTGGGAGGTAGGGAATATGGAGTGGGCATTCATTCCAGCCTGTACCCTAGGCTATGTTACCAGCTCCCACCTGCTCCTGATGCTCAGGTGGCCATTTTTACTGTTCTTGCTTTATTCATCTTTTTTGGGCCATTACCAGCTCTATTATGCATGGTTTCTTGTTGTTTTTTGTTTTTGTTGTTGCTATTGTTTTTTGGTGCTAGGGATCAAACACATGGACTCACACATGTTCCTCTATGGAGCTAGACCCTGCAACCATAATTTATGTAGTGGGTAGAAGAAGTTTTGGAGCTGAGAAGAATTGAGTTTGAGTTCTAGTTTTCCTATTTAGTAACCTGTTGACTTTGGGAAAATTACTTAAAATTGGAGATTATATTTGTTTACTTACAAGTTGGAGCTCAGGGGCTGGTGAGATGGCTTGGCAGTTAAGAGCATTGACTCTTCTTACAGAAGACCTGGGTTCAATTCCCAGCACCCACATGGTGGCTAACAACCATCTATAACTGAAGTTCCAAGGGATCTGACACCCTCTTCTGTCCTCCATGGGCACTGCATGACACAAATGTACTTACATATAGGCAATACACTCATACACATAAAATAAAAATAATAAATAAAATAAAAAGTCAGTCTCATTCTCCCACCATTGAGCATCTTTATCTGTCATGGCTCTCTTGCTAGAGGACGTTCTGCATCAACAGGCTGGGAGTCTGCCCTTCTCAGAAACCAGTCTGACAACAACAAATCTATTTTCTCACTCTAGTACATATGTTTTATTGTCTACAATATTTTTTAAATCATTAAGAACTGTGATTATTGCCAGGTGTGGTGATATAATCCTTTGATCCCAGCACTTGGGAGGCAGAGGAGGTGGATCTCTGTGAGATGGAGGCCAACCTGGTCTACATAATTCCAGGTCAGAGACCTGTCTCAAAAAAAAAAATCAAAAACCTCACTAATTAACTAAATATATAAAAGAACTGCGATTATTTTTCTGTGATGCTAAGTCACGCTTGTTTTTTTTTTTTTTATGCTTTATATTCTATTAGCCAAGCTGTTCAAGTGGAAAGATGAATTCTGGGCATTCTCCTAGTCAATAAAATTTCATTAGATCATCTCTGCTCAAGTTGAACTTTAATTATTGTGCTTTCATCATAATGTGTAAACACATTAAAATGAGTAAGTTTTTCTGGCCCTAATCAATGGAAGTCAACAGAAATTTATATAGATGAGCAAATAATATTCTTAATGAAACATCCCCAGGCCTAGCTTGGCATACTAATGCTAATGTATTAACATAAGAATCACATGCTACGAATATGTGAACATGAGTGCTCCTCTGTTTTTCCAGCTCTCAGTCAATCCATATTGAATTAAATAAATGTCCTCCTCCCTGATTATATTATGCCATACTAGAATCATTTCATTTCCAAAACGTGTTGCCATTGTTGTTGAACTTCAAAGAGCGCTTTCCATTTCATAGGCACACTTCAGAACCATTCTGGCAGATACTGTGGATTGACACATACGTTTGCTCAACACATTTCTAACCGAGATTACAACAAGTGCAGTATTTCTTAGACTCTCTTGGAGCTAGGGCTCTGATTGATTGCGCTTCCAGCCTTCAGATGCAATCATGTGGGGACTTGGTTTTGGAGTGGAGTTAAATGCCTAAGAAAGGACAAAAGACCTCTTTGCTGGTGTGGATAGGGCTAGATTAGGCTGCTGCAGAGTGGTTCTGGAGCCCAGACCTCAAGCAAGACTCCTGACTGAACAGATATGACTTCTAAATCAGGTGGAGGTTTTAGGGATTAACCTGGTGTATTAGTTTTCCTTTCGCTGTGTTAAAAAAATTCCCAGGCAAAGTAATTTAAGGGACAAAGTTTACTTTGACTCACAGTTTGAGAGTACAGTGGCAAAATCATGGCAACGGGAGCTTGAAGTAGCTGCTCACAAAGCATCCACGGTCAGGAAACAGAGAATAAATGCTAGTGCTACATTCCCTTTCTCCTTTTTATTCAGTCCAGCGCTCTAGCCCATGAGATAGTACAACCCACAGATAAGGTGGGTCTTCGAACCTCAGCTAACTTAAACTAGATAACCCTTCAGAGATAAGCCCAGAGGCTTGTCTCCTGGCTCATTGGAGCTCCTATCAAGTTGGCAATATCAGCCATCACACTAAGGAAGTGCAGCCTGGGGGCTTGTTCTTTAGCTCTCTGTCCTCAGTGATTCTGTAAGCCATTGTAAAGCCTCCAGGACTACCGTTTTTGTTTCTGCCAGTCAGTTGGCTCTGCCTTCTCAATGGTAAGCAAGACTTTCACTTAAGACTTTAGCCTTGTAGACATGACATACGATACCATGCTGATTACTTTTAACTCTCAACTTGACATAACCTAGAATCATCTGGAGAGTCTTAATGAGGAATTATCTAGATCAGGTTGGCCTGCAGGCAT